>NC_059108.1:76991685-77129185 GCF_020740685.1 Jaculus jaculus | reverse complement strand
ATCACCCAAACAAGAAAAGCTTGTGGGGAAAAAAGAAGTTTTATTTTGGCTTACAGGATTGAGGGGAAGCTCCATGAAGGCAGGGGAAAGCAACACATGAACAGAGGGTGGACCTCACCCCCTGGCCAACACAAGGTAGACAATAGCAACAAGAGAGTGTGCCAAAAACTGGCTAGGGGAAATGGTATAATACCCATAAGCCTGCTCCCAACACCAAAATACACAGCCTCCAAGAGGCATTAATTCACAAATCTCCATCAGCTAGGAATCTAGCATTCAGAACACCTAAATTTATGGGGAACATCTAAGTCAAACCACCACAAGAATCTAATCTGGTCTTTTGGCTTTGCAGTCAAGTAAGTGCCTTAAACTCTCAGCCATACCTCCAGCCCCTTTCTGTTCCTCTTTACACATGATGAATGGATGGACAAGGAACTTTATGTACTTGTCCTAGGAAAACAATGGTCCACAAACTTCTTCTGCATCTGTATTCCTGGTCACTGTGTGCCCTACCTCTCATCCCGCTAAACAAAATAGATTAAATCACAATGCAGGATTAGATAATGAGAGACAGTACCCAGCAGTACTGGAGCTAAAATTTGTGGCAATCAATATAGGATTCACAATATGCAAATAAACTTGGCGAAATCCTAGATTACATAGTAAATGAAGTACAAAAAAAAGAGTGGAGATAATATTATATACAATCATGAGTATTTTCTATTAGCCATATGGTGAGGATATAAAACAGAAATTAAAAAAAATAATATTAAGAGAAAATGATGTTGAAATATTTCAAACTTCAAAGAATTTTTTTCTGGTTAGGCTTGAAAGGAAAAAGATTCACAAACAATCAAAAGATTAAACTTGTATAATACTATGGGTCAAAAAATGCTTTGCTTTAAAGAAATTAATATAAAAGCAGGTGATTTTTAAGAATTAATGCCAAAAATGAAGTACCTTCTTTAAATTTAAGTAAAGAAATCTTCAAGCAAGAATGTTAATTTTCCCCAGCTTACTCAACCATCAGATAGTATAGGTAACTAGAAAGGCTCAAAAGCCATTAATGTTGTGATTAACAATTCACCTATTAAAATAATTCCACAATGAAAGTAGCACAGATGGAAGCAAACTGATAATACATAATAAAATTAATTAAAATATAAACACTTGATTCATACCACCAATTTCTAAGCAGAAGCACAAGTCATAATTGTAACCTTCTAAGAGGAAATATCAAAACCCCCAAATATTTCCTTGATTCTTATGAAATTTATAACAAAAATTATCTTGCCACCTATCAGTCAACAGACATTCAAATTATCCTATCTACTATTAGAGTTAAATTTTGTCCACAGGCCTTGGATATAATTTAACATGGAACATTTAACACGATATCATGTCAATACAGCCTAAACAATAATAAATTCTCCTAAACATTATCACAACCTCAAAATAGTGAAACTAAAATTGTGCTCAGGATTCAGTGGCATCAGGACTCAGGGTAGATCACATTATTATGAAAGGTATACACAGGTCCTCATTATTCAGAGCTGGACTCCAGTGCAGATGTGGGGTTTGGGGCAGATTAGTCTCTCTCAGTTTCAGGTTCCTCACTGACATAATTTGGATAATAACAATACACTTTCAATGTGGTTATCCATCTTAATTAGAAAATATCTACTATGTACTAATTGATCAGTAAATGAAAGCTATTACTAGATGCTTTAATTTTCTGTTGTTGGCACTAAATACCACAGATTTGGCAATTACAAAGGAAAGCACTTTATTTGCCTCCTAATATTAAAGTCTTGTAAATATATTGCATTGGCATCTAGGGAGGGTTTTTGTACTATGAGAACAAGACACCAAAGCATGCGAATATAGGCAAGAAGAAACAACAAGGGCCTAGGTTGTCTGTTGTTAACAACAAACTATTCTTGTGATCATTAGCCCACTGCTAACAGGACTGCTCTGCTATCTTGACCAATGACATGTTTCAGGCCCAGTTACCAACAGTATTCCATTGAAAATTAAGTATTCAGTACATGAATTTGAAGTTTTCATCATATATATATATATGTGTGTGTGTGTGTGTGTGTGTGTGTGTATGATACACACATATGATTGAGTTCAAACAAGGAAACAAATTGCACATAAGTTCCTCAAATTCCGAAAGAAAGTTATAGCTTCATTTCAGACATACATTATTTTAGATAAGCTGTATTGTGTTAGCATGAAATAATAATAATCAGAATGAATTTTGTTATCTAACTCTGTAATTAAATTATAAATGGAAGGAGAAAAAACTTTTATTAATTATCAGATAAGGTTAATTAAATGAAACTTAATAAAGTTTTACTGCCAATGTCACTGAGTTAGCTCAGTAGTGGAAAGTCATAAATCACAGTAACACAGGAAATTCTGAATAGATGGATCAGTATGTGACTTGGCTTACTAGAGTAGCAGTTGTCACCTCTGCTTTTTCCTCTAATCCTATTGGGTAGAAGTTTCTCATGTCACTATGCTACCAGGAAACTATAGTTCCCCTTCATAGGTTGTTAGTTTCATTAATAAAAGAAATTAGAAACAGACTCAGATGAAAGCTTGAGGGCAGCTTTATTAGTGTTTAAAAGAAAAACAGCAGGGGTGTGTAGCTTCTGGGAGGAAGGAGATAGATGGATAATAGGAAGGGAGAAAGTCAAGCCTTTTGAGTTTGGACACAGAGAGCAGGCAGGTTCAGCACTGGATACTGACAAGTACCTGCCCATGCTCTGCGATGGGGATGTTCAGAAACAGTGAAAAAAGCCAAAGTGTCTCTTGGCAAGCATGGTTAGTATTTTAGCCAGAATCTAAAATAAATAAATAAATAAAAAGAGAAAGAGAGAGAAATATGGAATGAGGAAAGGAAAGATGATTTTTTTTTAAATCTAGAACTCAGAAAAGCAAGAAGGCTTAGTAGTAAGGATCTATAAGCAACTATATTGAAGGAGGGACTTCTCTCTGTTCAACACATTATCTCACTAAAAGGAAAAAAAAATATTCATATTACCTTCTTAACATGTCTTTAAGTAAGGGTGGTTTCTTGACCAGGTAATCTACAGGCTCAGTTGGATTAACTCTTAAGGAAGGAGAACATAATCTTATGTTTTTTGTAGCCTAAAATGTCATGTCACCACCTAGGGCCAGAGAAAAAAATCAAAATATATTCTTCTGACCAGAAGTAAATGGATTTTCTTCAACACAGCATTAATACCTCCACAACTAATCCTTTTACTAGGGAGGTAGGGTACAAAGTTTATCATGTTGAAGGAGCCTCCAAGCCTGTTTATGGTGGTTTATCTACTTAACAGCTATTTCAAGTCCTTTGATTATTCTGCATTTAGGTGAACACAACTTGGATTCTTGAGAAAAGGTTCAACTTGTAAGGGATCCCTTCCTGCCTCTTTCAAGCTTTCAGCTGTTGATTGAAAACTTTTGGCTTACAAAACATCACTCTGACCTCTATCTTGTCATAACCTGATGTTTGTGCTTTTGTAAATCTTTTCATTTGTTTGTCTTTCATAAGAATGCTACTATGTTAATTGGGAGCCCACTTTCTTGCTCCTGTAAACACAGTACTTAGGAAGTGGAGGTAGGAGGATTGAGAGTTTAAAGTTTACCTATGTACTAAGAACATGCCTTAAAAACTTAGAAAAAACTAAAAACAAAAGCATGAAACACCACTGCCAACAACAGCTAACAAGAATAGGAAAAAACACAACAAAATCAAAATCCTGTTCTACCATCTTCCAAAGGAGCTACCCAGTTTGTGTTCCATCCATTAACTAACAAGGAGCAAGATTTACTGTTGTTTTGCAACCACTCCATCATTTGGTGTGGTCAGGTACTTGGGGTTTTTGCATTCAAATGGGATGGGGCAGTATCTCACTGTTTCCATCTTCAGTGTCCTCATGAGACATTATGTTGAATGTCTTTCTATCTCCTTACTTGTCACATGTATTTATGTTTTGCTAAGCTTGATGCTCAAGTGTTTTTTGCAAATATTTTCTTCTAGTATGTGGCTTAACATTTTATTCATGTATGCTACAATTTTCTGAAAATGATGTAGCAAATGCAATTTAATTTTGAAGAGAAGAATCAATATAACCTACAAACTCATCTGAAAAATTACATTTTTACTATTGCATTATTTCATGTATCTAGCATGAGTTTTAACAATTATATTTGAAATTTAATGTTTTCTTTAATCTATAAGACTTAAATGTTCAGGGCATGTACTACAAGTGATTCGTATTAAAATAAAAGTTGACATTAACCTAACTACCGAAGAAAGATACTTTTAAATTTAGATTTTAAATTACTGCATCAATGAAGGTAATGCATTAGTAGAAACCTGAGGCAAGAAAAATGCTTGAGTAACTAATGGAAGTATATTTTATAACTTTCAGATGTCCTTTTCTGTAAACTATTATTTCCATACTCACCAAAACTTTATCAGTATCTCTAGTGAATCCTACTAGATAAGCAGCAGTTTTAATTCTTATCTTTCTCACCTTCTGAAGGCAACAGAGTATAGAATTAGCAAAAGGAAAGACAGTAGATGAGAAAGCAGAAGGAATGATAACCATAGTTAATTGAAATAATTATGCGGATAAAAATGAAGAACAGAAATGAACTCTTGTATATCTAAGGAACATTGTGAAATAAAAAGGAAATAGTTGAATCAAAGGTTATACTCAGCATACTGATTAGAAACGATGTAATCTCCATGCCAGCTCTGCAGCATAAGTTTTCCCATTGCTATTGTCAACATATTATAAAATATACATCTTGTTATATTTTGGAAAAGGTGACAATCCCCTGACAATACTTCAGCAATGAATAAGTGTAGCCAGCTCCTCAGGTATTAAAATAATATGAGAAAAGTTTATATGAATAGATGTCTAGAGTCCAACTGAGAAACTAATTCATTTACAGAGCTGCAGAGCCATCCAGAAAGCAGAAAAAAAAGAAACAGGATACATAAAAGTTAAGATGACACAGAAATTCTATGAGCTTGGGAATGAACTTCCTACATAGTCTGTCATTGATGAGTACATGAAATTCTATTTGAAATGTCTGATCTGGTTTATACTGGTGGTGTCAAATTCATCTTTCTTGAGGATGTTTTTTTTCCCAATAATGAGACAAACACACTAAGGCAATAAGCACTCTGGTCTTGCATAACTATGTTCTCTTTAATTAATTTTGAACATGTCATTTAAACATAGATTACATATATATGTGTGTATGTATACATGTGTATGTGTATATTTGTAACTATATTTCTATTATGAGGAAACTGCTTTTGTTTTTTCATTTACCATTAGGAATTTATCTCATCAGAAGACTGTGGTATTGGAATTAAGGACTAACCTTACAGAATCAAATATTCAAGAAGTGTATTGGCATAAGATCACTCAAATACATTGCCTAATTGTTTATCCTCTACCACCTATGGAAAAACAAGCAAACAGATTTGTATGTGAGCAAATTTATGAAGTAGATACTAGTGTTAGAGAATGTGTTATTTTTAGAAAGGATTCAGATTATACAGTAATGTTCCCAATTTGTCCACCTGAAGTGCTTGGAGAGGTAGTTGCTATTGATCATATCCATATAGTAACCTTCATTAGACTCATTTAATTGTGGAAGACTATATAAACCCATGGCTTTTTAAAATAATGTAACAAACAGAAAAGCTTTGAAAAACTGAGTTCAAAGCATCACACATTATATAACTCACATATTCTCAAAAAGATGGAGAGATACTGATGTTTTATTAAAAATGGACCATCAAGTTGTATTTTAAAGTCAAAGGAATACTTTCACAAAATGAATTTTCACATCTTCATGATTTGCTTTCAATTTTTTTAAATGTAATATGCCTGACATTCTTAATATATATAATATCTTTTGCTATTTCTTCCAAGCTCTAGTCAGTTTTCTAATTATAATAGCCTTTTTCCTTGTGAAGAACTGCAGTATCTATGAAGCATTAATGTAATGTACTAAATATGGAAAACACTCAAAGATAGTTTTGAATTCTACTATAGGACAAGTTTCCCTCAATAAATATAATAATTTAATAATTATCCTTCTCAGTTTTCTTGTTTATTCAATTCATTGGCTAACATTAGAGATGAACCTAAGGTCTACCTTCCATGGCTTCTAAGCATGGCCTGCTCCACCTTGCTGGGATTGGAGCCCTATTGAAATGTGCTATCCTCTGAGGCCAAACTGCTGTAGTACCAAGTGAGGCTCTTTTGTAAAGGTGACAACTTTTGCAGGGAGATGCACTGGGTTGAGGTCAAACCCCCAAGACTGAACTCCTCCAGAGTTTGTGAACTGGTTCTCCTGAGCTGAGGCTGTATGTGTGTGAGGGAGGGCACCTCATGGTCACATGGAGGCTCCAGAACCAAAAGCCCCTGACCTGAATGTCTTCTCGGTTTATTTTTTTTCCTTTTTCCAGTACAAGCCACTGTGCCACAGGACACACGGCTACGCGCGCGCGTGCGCGCGTGTGTGTGTGTGTGTGTGTGTGTGTGTGTGTGTGTGTGTGTGTGTAGGGTGGGGGAAGTGGAGACTTCTGCTCTGGGCTCCACCCATTCTGCAGCTGGGGCATAGATTTCACTGCAAGGTAGAGACTGTGGGTCTCTGGCTGCCTAAATGAAGGGGAAACCGAAAATGCTCCAGTCAAGCCCCCAGCCTAGGTGCTTGGCTGGAAAGATTTGTTCAACAGGCCTGAGTCCAAACCTCATACCTCCTCTCTCCTATGGAGCTGAGGCCCACAACTATGTTGACTAGGTGGGGGAAGTAGCCATGCTGTCTCTCAGGAAATACAGGGAAATAGGCAAGACATGCCTGATTGTGTTCAATAACTGCCGTGATTTTCTGTGAAATTGCTCTATGACAAATGTATCTTTATATTACTGAAAATCATTTATTCATACAGGTATTGTAAACAGTAAAATGAGCTTGGTCTGATGGCACAGACCTATTATCGTAGCTACTTGGGAAGTTGAGACAGGAGGATAACCAATTTGAGGTTACAAGGTGATAGCCTGATGCCCACATTTCCAACCACGTGACTTTTAAATTGCTTGATAAAAATAACACATAATCTTATACTTCTCCTTTTGTTTAGGCTGTTTATAAACACCTTTTGGTTTCTTTATTAATCCAAACATTCCAACAGGTCTCTCCTAAAGTTTTTGTTGGCATTTGATTTATTTCAAGGAATTTTTTGTTGTTTTTTGTCTTTCAAAGTCAGATTTAACTAAAGTCTATGGTGAGCTGAAATTTTATATAAGCAAAGCCATACTTTGTTGCATGATATCATAAATATAATTACTATGTTTATGTTCTAGGTCAACTTCAACTTCCATAAAGTATTCTTGAAATGAACAATTCTCTCTGAGGTGGTGGCTCATAATTTACCATTAAAATATTGTAATGTCCTGTTACTTAAAAGGAGGACATATAACTATTCTGAGTTCTAGGCCAGCCTGCCTCAAGACAAAAATAAACATTTGCCTTAGTTACTCCTAATAAAAGCATTTCCAAGTGTGTTAGAGGAATTGATAAAGATTATCCCAAAGATAGTTGTCATGTTTTGCCTATATTCATAGACTTATAACTTTAAAAGTGTATTTTATGAAGTTTATTAACATGAGATATCTCAAATCAATGGGTTATATAAAATCTGTAGATATAAAAGAAGTCTGATTATCAGGTAGAGATTTTTGATGGTATGAATACTAAGGAAGGCATTTTCTCTAATTTTCAATAATACAATGGTTAAATCTTTGAAGCTAGACTACTTAATTATTTGTCAGTGGGTAATAAGATTAATCAATTTGGTGTAGTATCTCTTAATAGTCATATAAGAAAGATGGCTAGTTATGGAATGAAAGGAGATGATTGAAGGAACTGGGAAGGAGTTTTTCAATGTTGGACATAGAATGCTTGTTAAAAATGCTTTTTTGAATGGCACTGAGATCAGAATGTTAAAATATGTGGATGAAGGTATGCATGTGTAGAAAAAGATAGAGGAGTTCTAACAGGACCAAATTTTGCCTAAAATTAATTTTCTTTTATAAGGAACAGAAAGCTAATTTTCAGGCTAAAACATAAACACCATGCCTAAAATTAAAGATTTTTAAACTGTTTATAGACTCTGAAGGATGTTCTAAAAGTTTTATATAGGACCATAGAATTATTATAAGTTCAGCTTATATTAGACACAGGTGATTCCTATGGTAGGTGGATCACAAAGTCATAAGCATAGATACAATTCATATTCTTTGGAGGTCTAATCTGGTTAGGCATAGACAAGACCCTGTCACCTTATGTATTACAAATGAGTAAAATAAATTTCCTAGGTAAAAGCAAAAGACTTCAGAATAGGAATGATAGGTTGCTTAGCCCTCTGCTCTGTATTTCCTTTTGTTCTTACTGATTGTCATGTGCTATTTAAAGTCATGGAAAGCAGGAATCTGAAGAAATGGATGGTGAACCATTTATATCAGACCCCATGCAACTTTAAGCCATGTGTCCCCAAGAACCTATCCTGAGACAAAATGGCCAATTGTCTCTGACTAGGAAAAGGGAATGACAAACAGCATATAACTCTGGTTTTGTTTATATTTCTTCTCTTTTGAACACCTAAAGTCACATCTGTTAGATGAAATTTCTCACTAGACAAAGAGGTCAGGTAGGTAAACTGAGCCAAGGTATTTTATCAGGTTACAAACTCATTACATAAGAGAAGTATCAGACTTACTGAAAGTGTGTATCAAGGTAAAAGCATATGATAAAAATACATCAAATTAATGATCTTGTATATCTCTCTAATACCAACAAAAGGTATATATTTAAGGTAAAACCAAATACTACCTTTAAAACAATAACAATAACTCTTTAGTCCCAAACATTTACCAACCACTTGAGAGATCCATATCCCAGGCTCCCACATAGCAAAGAAAGGAAATTGGTCCCAGGGGACCCCACCCCAATATAGCATCTAAGCCACCAAGATGAGAGTAAGGTCAGAAATCTCTATACTTGTGCTTAGTGTGACCAGTGGCTAACCTTATATGCCATGATGTAAGGTGCATGCTGGAGACTGGAGGAAAAGTCTGGAGGAACCCAAGCTTGGAAGCTGGCATTGTAGGTGAGCATGGACACATAGCATGGATCTTCCTTGCTCCAGGAGGCACATAGACTGCACTGTGTGTCCCCCTATGATTGGGGAGAAAACAGGGAAAAGTTTCAGCCAGCCATGCATGTGTACACATTTAATCCCAGCATTCGGGTAAACTAAAATAGGAGGTTGGCCATAAGCTTGAGGCCACCCTGAATTCCATGTCAGCTTAGGCTAAAGCAAGACCTTACTTCATGACAAATTACTTTTTCCTATTCATCTGGAGGGATGCCCCCCTCCAACTAAAGATTTGAGTCAGGATGGGGCATAACCTAACTACAGATTCTTCTTTTCATTTTCCTTGATTTTATTTAGGATGGGACAATAGGCTTCCAAGATACCCCAAAAGTGTCTGATATCCTGTAAAAACTGGACTCATTTAGATAATACAAGGAGAACAAGAATTATCCATTACTTCTCTCCAGAAACTTGAGGAGACAATTAGAAAACATACTAATGTAACTCCAGGTACCACAGAGAAGGAAATTCCTCTTAAAGATAAATTCTTTTTTTCCCTTCCAAATATTTATTAACAACTTCCATGATTATAAAAAATACCCCATGGTAATATCCTTCCTCACCCCATGTTCCCCTTTGAAACTCCATTCTCCATTATGCCCCCTCCCCATATCAATCAGTCTCTCTTTTAATTTTGATGTCATAATTATTTCCTCCATCAGACACTGTGAGGCCATGGATATCCAAGCCACTTTGTGTCTGGAGAGAGAATAAGATATGGAGTCCTACCCTTCCTTTGGCTCCTGCATTCTTTCTGCCACCTCTTCTGCATTAGACCCTGAGCCTTGGAAGGTATAATAGAGGTGTTGCAGTACTGAGCACTGCAGTCATTTCTTTCCATCACTGTGACACCTTCTGAGTTGTCCAAGGTCATTGCCCTCTGAAAAGAGAAGATTCTCTACCAAAAGTGAAAGAAGCATTAGTATAAGGATATGAACATTAACAGAAGTGCTTACTGGGCAGTTTGATAAGCATAGTATATACATTTGGCCATACAGCAGCAGATGCTACATCGTTAGAGCTCTTGACAACCCCTGTTTTAAGTTTTCAGTATCAGGGATGTATTCCCTCACATGGAGCAGTCCTCCAGTCCAATTACAGGGCAGTTGGTTTCCCTCACAACAGAAGTGCCACTATTGCACACATTGGCTCATTTGGCCTGGCTGGCCAAATATAAGGCTTGCAGTGCCCACTGTTGAGTATCTTCACTGGTAATTTCTCTTTCTCCCATTGAACTGCATATGGAATGTCTTTTTCCAGCTTTCTGTCACCTGGTCTACATGGAGGAGGTTACCAGCTCAGTTCCAGCAGGATTTCTCAGTGACCTTGCAGCCCAAGTATGTGGAGTCTTCAGCAATAAGGTCTTACCATCTATTCCTGGTGGGAAACCAAGGGCCTTGACAATGGCCTATAATGTTTTGGGAGCACCATGGACCTCCCTGGCCAACAGCTCACAGGAAGGTATCCCCACCCTGGCAATGAAAATTTTCTGGCAACAATCTATAGCTCCTGAGTGTTCCATTGTCCCATAAAGTAGGATTACATATGATGTATTTATATCCTCTTAGATTTTGATACTGGCTTTGTAGAAGGAGTTTGGTAGGATTCCTTTTTCTCTATTTTATGGAAAAGCTTAAGAGGCAGTGGTGTTAGTTCTTCACTGAAGTTCTGGTGAAATTCAGCAGTGAATCCATTGGTGCCAGGACTTTTTTTTGTTGGGAGATTTTTGATAAATGCTTAGATCTCCATACTTGTTATAGGTCTATTTAAGTGATTAATCTCATCTTGATTTAATTTAGGAAGGATATATAAATCAAGGAAATCATCCATTACTTTTCACATTTTCATACTTAGTGGAGTATATGCTTTTCTAGTATTTCCCTATGATTTTTTGAATTTCTCTGGTATCTGCTGGGATGTTGCCTTTTTCATCTCTAATTTTATTAATTTGTGTCTCTTCTCTCTTTCTTTTGGTCAGATTTACTAATGGTTTATCAATGTTATTTATCCTTTCAAAGAACCAACTCTTTGTTTCATTGATTCTTTGGATTTTTTAAATTTTTTTTAATTTTTTTTTTTTTTTTTTTTGGTTTCTAGTTCACTAATTTCTGCCCTAATCTTTATTATTTCTACCCATCTACTGATTTTTGGTTTCTCTTGGTCTTCTTTTTCCAAGGCTTTAAGGTGAAGCATTAGGTCATTTACTTGCAACCTTTTTCAGTTCTTAATATTGGCACTTAAGGCTATAATCTTACCTCTTAGGACAGCCTTCATTGTGTCCCAGAGATTTTGGTATGTTGTGTTCTCATTATCATTTGACTATATGAATTTTTTGATTTCTTCATTGACAAATTTATCATTTAGTAGTGTATTGTTTAGTTTCCATGATTTGGTGTATGCTCTATAGCCTTTCTTGTTATTGATTTGTAGTTTAATTCCACTGTGGTCAGATAGAATGCAAGGAATTATTTCAATTTTCCTGAATTTGTTAAGATTTGCTTTGTGTCCTAATATATGGTCTATTTTCGAGAATGTTCCATGTGCTGCTGAAGAGAATGTATATTCTGTAGCATTTGGATGAAATGTCCTGTATATAACTGTTAGGTCCATTCCTTCTATGACTTCATTTAGTCCAGATGCCTCTCTGTTGATTTTTTTTCCTGGGATGACCTGTCAATTGATGAGAGTGGGGTGCTGAAGTCACCCACTACCACTGTGTTTGGTGTTATCTGTAACCTTAGTTCTAATAGTATTTGATGATTTTGAGGGCCCAATGCTAGGTGCATATATGTTTGGGATTGTAATGTAATCCTGTTGGAGGGTGCCTTTAATCAATATGCAATGGCCTTCCTTATCTTTCTTAACTAACGTCAGACTGAAGAGTACCTTGTCAGATATTAGGATAGCAACCCCTGCTTGTTTTCTAGGTCCATTTGCTTGAAACACCGTTTTCCAACCTTTCACCCTAAGATAGTGTCCATCCTTTGTATGTAGGAGGTTTTCTTGGAGGCAACAAATTGAAGGATGCTGCTTTTTAACCCAGTCTCCAAACAATGTCTTTTGGTTGGGGCACTGAGGCCATTGATATTAAGAGATATTATTGAAAGTTGTATACTTATGATTGCCATTTGTTTTTTGTAGTTCTTCTGGTTCTACCTTTTCTCTCTTGTGTTAACTAGTATTTAAATATTGTTTCTTTTTTCTAGTTTCCTTATATGTGTGCTTTTCTTTCTCTTCAGCATGGAGGATTCTTTCAAGTATTTTCTGTAGAGCTGGTTTTGTCTTCAAATACTCCTTTAGCCTGATTTTGTCATGGAATGTCCTTATTTCTCCATCTATTTGAATGGATAACTTTGTAGGATAAAGTAACCTTGGTTGGCAGTTGTTATCTTTCAGAACTTGGAATATATCACTCTAAACCCTTCTGGCTTTTAAAGTTTATGTTGAGTTGTCTGCTGTAATCCTGATGGACCTGCCTTTGTAGGTAACTTGATTTTTCTTCCTAACTGTTTTCAATATTTTTTTCTTTGGTTTGTGTGTTTGGTAAATTGATTATAATATGGTGAGGAGAGCTTCTTTCCAGGTTTTGTCTGGTTGGTGTTCTAAAGGATTCCTGTATCTGCATTGGCAACTCTTTCCTAATTTGGGGAAAATTTTTTCTATGATTTTGTTGAAGATGCCTACTATGCCTTTGGAGTGAAATTCTTCTCCTTCTACTATACCCTGAATTCTTATGTTTGATCTTTTCATAGTGTCCCAAATATCTTGAAATTCCCATTCATACTTTCCTATTAGTTTGTCTTTCTCTTTGTTGGAGTATATTAGATCTGCCACCTGGTCTTCTAGTGTAAATACTGTCTTCTCCTTCATTCATTCTACTGGTGACTTTTTCTCCATTTTTTTTTTTTTTATAATTTCATTAACTGTGTGATTTCTTGCTAGTAATTCAGACAGGTTTTTCTTTATTATTTCAATTTCCTTATTTATGTCTTGTATTGACTTCTTTATTTCACTAAATTGGTGTCCTGTGTCTTCTTTGATTCCTTTGATATCTTCTTTGGTTCCTTTGGGTTCCTCTTTGATTCCTTTGATTTGTTCTTTGACTTCTTAGACCATATTTACAGTCATTCTTTTGAAATCTTTCTCAGGCATTTCCTTTCACTTGTTCCCATTGGAGGTCATTTCTGATGCATAAATACTTTTTGGTGGACTTATATTGTCTTGATTTTTGGTGTTTCTTGCATCTTGGAATAATTTAATGCTTGGATTTTCTAGTTAGCTCGGGATTATTAGATGTATTCATTGATCTGATGTTATATGCCTCAGGGTAGGAGCTTAAGGTGCTATGTGTGGATCTTAAGACTCTCAGAGTATCTCTAATAGTGACCCTAGGTATTGGGGTGCCTGCTATGGGACACATCATATATAAAGGATTTGTGCAGGAGAGATGGCTTAGTAGTTAAGGCACTCTTCTGCAAAGCCAAATGGCCAAGGTTTGATTTGCCAGATGCACAAGATGGCACATACATCTAGGATACTTTGCAGTGACTGGAGGCCCTGGTGCACTTGTTCTCCCCTCCCCCCACTCTCTCTCTCCCTATCTCCCTCTCTATCTAATAAATAAATAAATAATTGTAAAAGGAAGTAGTGTCAATTATATGCAAACCCTTCCAACAAACTGAAGACAAGAGATAGAAGGTAAGTGTGCATTGACTGATAAATGACTTAAGAAAATGCCAAACTGCCACCAAGGTTGTTTGGAGTATGTCACAACACAGAGGACTCTCAAGAACACATTGATAAATGAGATAGTGCTAACTGGAAGGTAAACACCATAGGATCTTGTATTTGGAATCTATTAAAGAAAATTATTAGTATCAAAGAAGAAAAAGGTTACTATTGGCTGAGGGATGGAGGTAAAGGGAAGACATTGGTCAGTTTGTATGAAGTTTTAGTCTTAAGATGAACAGACCCTGGAGAACTAATCTACCATATTGTAAGTATAGTCAAGATTTTCTGAATTGATTTCACATATTCTCACTACACACAAATACATGATGATAGCTATATGAGATGATTAATATATTTTTAGCTTGAGTGTTTTAAAAATTTCATGACATTGACTGAGTGTGGTGATGCCCACCTTTAAACCTAGCATTTGGGAGGATCACTGTCAATTCAAGGCCATCCTGATGCTACAGTGTGAATTCCAAGTCAGCCTGGGATACAGTGAGATCCTATCTCAAAAAAATAATCATGACATAGTGGATATTAAAACACTTTTATGGACCTTCTGCATAACTTTATGTGGTAATTATCTGTGTATATTGCTGGCAAATATTGAACTTACTTTAATATTTAAATGTAATAAGTAGATCTTAATTTTTCACTAAGTATTGAAAATTACAAGGGGGAACATATTGACCCCATTCTCAGTTATGTAAAGGACTACAGTATTGATTGGAGTCCTACTCAATGGTGACCTAATATATTTCCTGCCTCACCTATCCCATTGCAGTATTTCAGAATTTTGAGATTGCCACAGCATGGAAGTCATACCTGGTAGCTCCTGAGGAGTTTGTGACATTTGGTAGGTCTTAACATCTATCAATAACCTCAACCTCTCTTAGAAATTCAAAGTTTCCACAGCTGTATTTGCTCTTAGTTATGCAAGTACCTTAATGTGTTCACTTCTAACAATAACAGTATTTATAACAGCATCCGTTTGGTCCTTAAATCAGTATTAAGTATACTATGTTAATAAAAGTAGCAAAATAAATATTAAGTTACAGTCAGAATTGGCTTTAACAACCTTTAGGAAAATAGTGTCCAAAAATAATATTTTTCATCCTGATCATAACATTTGAGTATAGAAGATTCACCATAATAATCTGGGAAGCTATTCAAGAATCAGTTACTGCAGTAATTGTTACAAGTTCCCAACTGGTAAAGCACTGGCCCCAAACAGGCAGATGTTTCGAATTTCTCAACAGGGAATAATGATCTTAATAGGCATGCCACAGCTGCTTGGCACAGAGCACACACATCCATAGCTGGATCCTCTGTGTCCATCTGCTGGGCTGGCCGCGTGCCTGCTCAGACTGGTCAAGTCTTTGCCATATGGCATAGATTTGAACTTTGAGAGCCTTTACATGAATAGCTTGAATTTGAGTAAAAGTCAATACCATTCCAATATTGGCCCTTTTTCTGTCTAGTTGTTTCTCATGATGTTTTCTTCCTCTATTCTAACTTAGATGCTTGGGCTATCTTTTCCTTACAGATGATTTCTTGCCATAGAGAAAAACATCACCAAAGATATTCCTAAATTTATTGTCTTTAATTATATTACCAGTAAACAATTTAAGACTAGATAGCCTATATATTGGAAAGCTATTGTTTTCAATTAGAAAGTCACTCACAGAAACTAGTTCAACAAAATTGTTTCACCAACAAGCGACAGAAATATAATAATTTCCTATTCCAGGTGCCATTAACTTAACAAACCAAGTACTTATGCATATTAAACTAACAAGAAAGAGTATCTCCTTGAGACATAAAAGATATCATTGGAAAGCTCATGAATAGGCTCTACTCTTATGACCTTTAGAAATATCATAAATTGGAATATTATTACTCAAAGTTTCAGAAAGCCAGTTTATCTGGCTTCCATAGCAAAGAGATTACAACCAGCAGTTTAGAACATAGCATGAAGAGAGGGAGACGGCAAAAGCTAGATTTGCCTGCTTTCACTACAGACCTAATCACAAGGAGATGATACAGATGCCCAGCCATTTGGCCCACTTCACCCATGTTCCTCTCTTGGGTATTCATAACTTAAAGCACTAATTTTGTCTTTGAAAAATTTTCAATCATATATGTTTGTTTATCTGAATTATGTTTAATACAGTATTTCCTAGAACAAAAATTAATCTGAGAAAAAGGTTATCTCTTATACAGATAGAATGTTTTAGTTCTAGATAATAAATTATATAATTTAAAAATCAGAATTTGGGGCTGGAGGGATGGCTGGCAGTTAAGGCACTTGCCTGCAAAACCAAAAGACCCAGGTTCAACTCCCCAGGACCCACAAAAACCAGATGCACAATGGGACGCACACATCTGTAGTTAATTTGCAGTGCATGGAGGCCCCGGCATGCCTATCTCCTCCCTCTCTCTCTCTTTCTTTCTCTCTCTCTCTCTCCCTCCCTCCTTCCCTCCCTCCCTCCCTCCCTCTATCTCTCTCTGCCTATTTCTTTATCTCTCTCTTTATCTCAAATAAAATAAAAATAAAAATAAAATAAATAAAAACTAAAATATTTAAAAAATCAGAATTTTGAGGTTGTAAAATAGAGTGACTCCTATTGAAAAGTTTAAAAAGATGTAAATTGATGAAAGAAATTGCAGAGTCAAAAAAATTAAACTTGAATTATACGTCAGCTGATTTCTATAGATAGAAAAACATCCACTTTAGAATAATGGAATTTCTTCCTCAGGCAATAAATTTACATAACCCACTGTATCCACAATTCCTTTTCCTAGTATTAGAGATTTCTTCTACTAATTATAATTTGTCCATCACCATTGATTAGTTTTAAATATAAAATTAAGTGTTTGCTTTCATTGTTATTGATAAAAGGACTTTGGCAATAAATACTGCACATTGTCACATAACTGTTAAGTATTTTCTTTCCTCAGCTAAAATTCCTCTCTCACTCATCATACTTCTCCTGTGAATGTTATTTGCCTTTTCCTCTACGTGAATTTTGAATTCTGTATCATCTCTCTCTATAGCTCCCTGGCAATCAGGTTCAGAAATTGGAGGCAGGTTCCACTTGACAATAAAAGGTCATATTTTCATTTGTTCTGAGTCCCAGGTTCTAATATGTTCATCATGTGTGCATTAAGTTTGAATTTCATTATAGCCAGCTATTCTTCAGTAAATGGTTTAGAATGGAGAAGCAGACACCATAGTTGTTAACAGAGACAAATAATACCACAAAGGAATGGATGAAATCCTTTTAAGGTTAAATTCATTTTAAAGCTATCATTACTCACTATGTTCCTTGAATTACATGATAAGGAATGGACAAAACTGAGAATAGATATTCACTTTAAAATTTTTTATTTTATTTTTATTTATTTTTATTAGTTATGTGCACAGTGGTACACATCCAAAAAAGATATGACACATACATAAAATACAAAATTTATATCTTAATGTAGTAACATGATTATTTAAATATATGAATAGATTGTGTAACATTTAAATCAGTTATAATTTCTGAAACACTTATCATCTTCATATGGTAAAAAATTTCAAAGCCCTTTACTCTCATATTTTAAACACAAAATAGATTATTGTTCTTCATTATGTACCAGAACTTCTTTTTTATTATGATTAGTTATGTACACACTGTGTACACAGCCATGTTGCTACCATCCTTAGCCTCCTCCCTGCCCTTCCCCCTCAAAAGGGACCTTCCTCATTGGGGAATGTGGGTCATGCATTGTGGGGTTAGCCATCAGTTATGGGTAAGAAGCAATGTCTCTGTGCACAATGTTCCAGCATGTGGCTCTACCAATCTTTCTACACCCTCTTCTACAAATTTCCCTGAACCATGATGGGTTCATTTTAGGTCTACTTCACTGATGAGGTATTGGAAGCCTCTAATATCTGGAAATCTGGTTTGTTAGGAGTTGAGTGTTTTCTGTGTCTTTCTCCTTCACCCTTGTGCTGCTACTAGGTTCACCATTTCCCCAATTACTCTTGGTTTCAGTTGGGGCCTTGGTGAGGCATGATGGACTGATTCTCTCCTCAGTGTCTGTGTCAATTTGAAAAAGAGAAGCAAATTCTTTAATGGAGAGTGAAATTAGCACCAGATAAATGTGATAACCATTATTATTTTAGAGAGAATGTAAGAGGTGTGGGCCTTCTTTATCAAAGAAGCTTGATAATGGAGAGTAGGTTCACTTTTTGGATATGCTTCTGACTTGTTTCTCGGCTCCAGTTATGGGTTCTCTTCCACTGAGAAGGTCAGTTAGCCAAATCAAGAGCCACCATGGCTGTGTGCCACTATTGCACTTGCGTGAGCATCACATCAGGTTGTTTGCTGCTGAGTAGCTTAGACCATGAATTGTTTGTACAGATGTTGGTATATTTCCCCCACTCGCTCATGTAGCACCTTCTGGCAATAGACGAGCTAACTTTCTGGGGACTGACTCTCCTCCAGATTCCAGCCAGGTAACTCCATGTTCTGTACCAATAACATATGGTGTCTTCAGCAGTAGGGTCTTACCACTAACCTTTGGTGGGTCATCAACTACTCTCACAGAACTCTGTCTCCTTTTTATTTTTGTTTTTATTAATTAGTTTTGTATTCAGCAAATACAGTCAGTTTGGTACCATTATTAGGCTCATCCATGTCCTACCCCCTCCTCTTGGCCCCTCCTTGTTGAGGTATATGGGTCATGCATTGTGTAGTTAACCCTCAGTTATGGGTAGGATAAATGTCTATGTGGCTCTGACATACTTTCCACCCCCTCTTCTGCAAAATTTCCCTGAACCATATTGGGTTCATTTTTGATCTGCTTCAATGATGAGGTGTTGGGGGCCTCTGGGTCTCTGGCTCTCTGATTTGGTAGGAGTTGATTTTTCTCTGTGTTGATCTCCTTCACCCTTATGGTGGTATCCGGTTCACCAGGAAAACAGCACCCTTGCTTGTTTCTCCAGTATTTCTTAGTTTCAGCCAGGGCCCTTTTGGAACTCTGTCTTCTTTTGTGAAAATTTGTAGGTCTCTCTGATCAACAGCTCATTGTGTATGTTAACCACATGCTGGTTACAGGCTGGCACCAAGGAAAAGAAGGAAGAAAAAGATAGGTAATATAAAAGAGATAGACAGAAAGGGGAAATACAGGGAGAGAGAGAGAGAAACAGGAGAAGATTAAGGTTAGTCTTCATCTTCAGGACCCTGTGATTCAAATGTTCCCTCTAAGGACCTAATGAAAGTTCAACTATTTAGTTGGCATTTTAGGATGTAGAATTTTATGGTACCATTGCCATTGGTGTCCAGTTTTGTATCCCCCACCCCCCTACCCTCACCCTCCCCTCCCATCCCACCCTCCCTATTTTCTTGTCCTTGAGATGTTTATTGGGTATGTCAGCATATTACACCAATTCAGGTTAGGAGCCAGAGGTGATAAGACTATGTTCCAATTATCTTTCTGTAATTGGGTGAGTTCCCTGAGAATGATCTGTTCCAGGTTCAATCATTTTTCTTCAATTAGTCCTATTCTCACATGACATGATTCTTTACCTAAGAGAACTAAGAACCTCCATTTCAAAACTCTTAAGGGTGATTAAATCCTCCAGCAAATTAGCAGGATACAAAATCAATGCCCAAGAACCAGTGGCCTTTCTATATGCAAAGACAAAGATACAGAGAAAGAAATAAGTGATGTTGTCCCATGTTCAATAGCAACAAAAAGAAAATAAAATACCTTGGAATAACATTAGCCAAGGATGAGAAAGACCTATACACTGTAAACAAAACACTAAATTGAGAAGGACTTGAGAAATTGGAAAAACCTCCCATGCTCCTGGACAGGCAGATTAGCATTGTGAAAATGGAAATTTTACCAAAGGCAATATACAGATTTAATGCAATACCAATAAAAATCCCAATACTTATATTCGTGGAGATAGGAAAAATAATCTGAAAATTCATGTGGAATGGCAGAAGGCCTCAGATATCCAAGCAAATCCTCAGCAAAAGAAACACCTCTGGATGTATCACCATACCTGATCTAAAGCTATATTACAAAGCCATGGTAATAAAAACATCAATGTACTGGCATAAAAATAGGAGTATAGACCAATGGAACAGAATCGAGAACCTGGACTTTGGGTCAAGTACCTACAGCTACTTGATATTTGACAAAGGCCTTAAAAATGTAGGCTGGTAAAAAGACAGCATCTCCAGCAAATGGTTCTGGACAACCATATGCAAGAAAATGAAACTCAATCCACACATCTTGCCATGAACAAAAATCAAGTCTAAATGGATCAAAGACCTCAATATAAGACCAGAAACTGGAAGAAAAAATAGGAGGATAGACATGATATAGACATGGGAAAAGACTTACTAAACAAAACCCCAGTAGCTCAGTAAGTTAAACAATCACTCAACCATTGGGACTCATGAAGCTGAAAAGTTTCTTCACAACCAAACATACAATAAGCAGAACCAAGTTAATACCCAAAAAATGTTAGAAAAATTTTGCTGGTTATACAATTGACAGAGGCATAACTTCTAGAATCTACAAAGAGTTCAAAAACCTAAACAAAAAAAAAAGGCAAACAACCCACTTACAAAATGGGGCAAAGAATTAGACAGGCAGTTCTCAGAGGAAGAAATACAAATGACAAAACTATACTTAAGAAAATGTTCATCATCTCTATTCATTAAGGAAATACAAATTAAAACAAACATGAGATTCTACCTTACTCCAGTAAGGATAGCAAACATTAAAAAAATCAAATGAAAACAAATTCTCGTGAGGTGTTGAGAAATAGGAACCCTCATCCACTGTTGTTGGAAGTGTTAGATGGTACGACCACTGTGGGAAGCCATATGGAGACTTCAAAAACGATTGACTATAGAGTTACTGACAGACACAGTTATTCCCTTACTGGGCATTTACCCTAAAACCTCCACATCTCAGTTCACATAGCTTTGCTCATCCATCTTTACAGCTGCTCAATACATAATAGTTAAGAGCTGGAATCAACCCAGATGTCCATCATTAGACAAATGGATAACCCAGATGTGGTATATCTACATGATGGAATTCTACACAGGAGTAAGGAGATACTCACTTTTTTATCAGTGAACGTCAAGACTTTGTTGGATGGAAGGATGCTGTTTGGATACATTCAGTTCATTAATTTCATGGTTATAAAGGATTAGTTTTCCTTAAGAAAGTCCATCAGAGAAAATTTAGTTTGACCATGACATATGAATGAACATTCCTCACAGCTGTATGGTATTCATGAATAACAAAGAGCTAGACTATTAAATACCAGTGAGCACAGCTATAATGTCTAGCTTAACAGATTTTATTTTATAGTCTATTAAAGCAACAAACCTCTAATAATAAGATATTTAAATAGAAATGTGAGTTTTGACTCATGTTATTATCTCTAGTCATACTGCCTATCATAGTGGACATATGGAATGTATGTGAAAACTTAACTACTAAACAAAGCACAGCTGTCTATTTCAATCCAGCTAGTGAGCTTACCTCATTTCTATTGCAGAGTAGCCTCAATGTCCTTAACTCATAGCTTCCTATAAAGAATTGTGTGCCTAAGGTCTCTGTGCGTTCCTATTGAGGCATGCAAGCATAGGGAATAGCTTAGCTACCAAAGATACTGTTGGCTTGGATCATTAACCATTCTTTTCTGTTATACAGTGTCCCAAGCAATCTGCTGGCAACCTAGGACATGACCCACATCTTATGAAGCTTCATACCTACCCTGGGTCAAATAATTTTCTCCACTCATAGCAACAATTATTTCTTACATAGATCCAAGACTGGGGTAAAACTGCAGGGGGGGACATATAGCCTGGAGTGTTCCCTAAGGTAAAATTGTATCTTCTAAGTGAACTTTTAGGTAGAAGTCCCTATTTACCATATTATGCCTATGTTTGACTGGGTGTACATATTAAAATCAGAGACATTGTGAAAAGGAATATGTGGTATACAGGAGTGTGAGAGAGGAGAGCGAGGGAGAGAAAAGAATTCTGTTATCATTATTATGAGACTATATATGGAATAGGAAGGTTGACAGCCACTAAAGCAAGTATCTCTGGAACCATATTCAGTCCAAAGTAGAACCATGTAATTAAGAATAGTATATGACTTCTAAGCCAGGCATGGTGGTACATGCCTTTAATTTCAGCACTTGGGAGGCAGATTTAGGAGGATTGCCATGAGTTCTAGGCCACCCTGAGACTACACAGTTAATTCCAGGTCAGCCTGGGCCAGAATGAGACCTTATCTCAAAAAACCCAAAAGAAGAAGAAAAAGAAAAGAGTAGTATATGACTTCTTCCAAGACTATGATGGTCATTGGGGCATATTCCTCTATCATACAAGAGATTCATGGTTGAGTACTCAGTGCTGAATGAGATCCACCAAGGTTCAGGGAAGATTGCAGAAGAGGGGATTAAAGGACAGTAAGAGCCAGAAGATAAGAAAGAATATGCTTGGACATTGTCTTCACATCTATTACCTCACAACAACTTTCATTACCTCTGAAAGACCTCCACAATGTTGACCTTAGATGATGTAGATTAGCAAGAAAGGAATCAAAATGGGATAGGGCCTACTTATAAAGAAGAGTGAGTTCAGTGGTACGGAGGACATAAAAGACCTTTTAGGAGGTGATTATGATCAATTCATATTATGGTCCAGTATGAAAACTGACAGTTGTGAAAAATACAATAATAGTTTTTTTTTTAAAAAAAAGAGATTGTGAGAAGAGTTAGAAGACTGAGAACTAACAAAGGAAATTTTGCCAGTGCTCTCTGACATAAAGACAGCTGTGTTCTGTTCAGTTCAATTTGGAAGAAGAATTTAGTGGACCCATTTGAATAGCTAAGAATTAATATCCAAAATATAATCACTTAAAAGGAAAAAGGAAATTGTACCAACGCATTAGTATTCAAAAATCCATTGATCATTTTATCTATCAAACCGCACAACTAAACAAGTTAATATTCAGCATAACAGAATATAGAGACATGGGAAATGCCACATGCTAGTGTCAGATTAACACAGGAGAACACATTTCTTTTAAAAGCAAATTTATAATGTGTGTCAAATCATAAAAAACTGTACTGTGCATTTATATTATATCTAAAGAAACAGTCATTAATATAAGAGAAGATTGGGGTATGGTTCCACACACTTGAAATTCTAGCATTTGGAAGGTGGAAGCAAGAATATCAAAAGTTAAACATTATTTTTGAATACAATAGTGAGTTCAAAATCAGCCTGGGATACATGGGAACCTGTTTCAAAATGAAAACAAAATATTTTATACACACACACACACACACACACACACACACACACACACATATATATATATATATGCATATATGTACATCTATATGTGTATGTATATATGTGTATGAACATGTATATGTATCTATATACACGTATATGATATGTGTATATTATAAATGTTTATATATTTATAAGTATAAAAATGTCCAATTCTCACTTCATTATTGCATATAAGTTAGAAATAATGTAAGCTAACAGTTATCAAAAATTGGCAACATGCAGTTGAATATGTAGCAATATATGTTTGTTATGCTGGTCATAAATTACTCATTCTTATAAGTTGACGGAGACTGTGCCTTGGTGGAAGAGGTTTATATTAGACTTTTACGTGGAAAAAAATAAACTCCAGACACTATCAGTATAAAGTTTTATGTACCATGTAAATATAACTTTATTATATGCTATGTATAAAAAACTTTTAAAAATGCAATTACATTTTATTTTGGGGAGTTGGTTAAGATTAGATATTCCTATACTTGTTTTATTCAGATTGTCTTTGCTGAAAATGTAATAATTTTTAAAATAGGAAATATCCTTTGTCAACTTCAAGTTATGCTATTGGTCTGTAGGCTACATCAATATTTAACATTTTGTCATTGATAAATAGATGAGAAACTTCTAAGAAAATATTGTAATCCACAGCAATGCTGGATTGTTCCATATATTCTATATGATTATTTATCCGAATATATAACAGAAAACATCAATCAAGTCCCAGTTTTTATTAATAGTTCTAATAATAAATGTTAATAAATCACATAATAAATCACATAATAAATATTAACCATGACACACACATACTTTTATTCAAATAATATGCATTTTACTCTAGTTTCTGGCTATATTCTGCCTATGTCCTGAGAACTTCAATCAGGCTCCGAACATAATAAATGGACTAATTTGTTTGGCAGAAGTTATCTCAAGACATTCAGGGTGATCATGGTTATTACTCACTGCTGTGATACAGGTCTATAGTGAGAAAGAACAAGTGAAACAAGTGATATGAAGAATGGACACTGGGATGGAGAGATGGCTCAATGGTTTGTCAATTGCTTGCAGAGCTTTTCAGCCTGGGTTCAATTACCCAGTACCAATGTAAAGCCAGATGCACAAAGTGGCACATGCATCTGAAGTTCATTTGAAGTGACAAGAGGGCTTGGTGCAACCATATTCACTTCTCTGTGTCTGTCTCTTTTTTTTTCCCTCTCTCCCCCCTTCTAATGAATAAATAAAATACTTTTTTTTACAAAGAATGTGAGGTTAGCAAGGAAAAAAAAAACTGATGAGTTTCAAGTTAGATACAAAGCATTACAGAGTAGATTTGTTACAGAGATTTAGTGCCACTAGAAACAAACCTTGCACTGTACTATAATCATAAGCAAAGTGCCCTAAGAGCATGATTCCACCTCTCCAGTGCTCTCCATCTGATAAAAATTCAAATTCAGTTGAGAATGCCTAGCCTGAGATGAAGTGTTCCCTGATACAAATCAATTGCTTAACAGAGAGTTTTCCAAGTTAACTTTGGACTCACAGAATTTGATGCAAACTGTGATTCAAGGAGGCCAAACCTCATCCTAATCTGGCAGAACTTGTCAGCATCATCCATGTGATGGTAGTTTTATAGGCATGCATAATGCAGGGTTGAGAGAAAGGACTGGAATTCTGTACCATGGGTCCAAAGGCCAGGCAGAGTTGAGATCTCAGAAATAAATGCCAAGAAATCACAGTGTGAAACTATGAAGGTTAAGATCAAGTTGCAATGGAGACACTGGAAAATTGGAGATACCAGAACTGTGACACACCTGTAAAGGAAATCAGGAAGTGCAGAGTGGCTCAAAACAGTGCTATGTGTGCTTCAGGCACTAAGCTGGAGTAGCAGTGCTAGCCAATCTCTTCTGAGCCCAGATGATTCATCACAAGCCTTCAATGTAGGACATAGAGCTGCAGGATTTGGTGCTTGCCCTTATAGGCTACAATATAATCTTTCCATGCTATATTCCCTTTCTCTCTATTTGGAATAGGAATGTTTACTCTTTGTTATTATGTGTTGGCATTATGTAGCTTTTCTATTGTACAGTTGTGATCATTAATATTGACTGTCAAGTTGATATGATTTAGAATCATCATGAAACAAATCTCAGAACATGTCTTTGCAATATTTTCTATATTTAGTTTAGATGAGAAGACCTCCTAATGTGGGCAGTCCCATTCTGTGGGCTGGACTCCTGCATGGAATAAAAAGCAGGCAAGGTTAGCATTGGCCTCCATCCCTCTCTGCTGCCTGACTGTGGATTGAATGTGACTAGGTTCTTTGTGTTCTTGTTTCCATGCCTTGCCCATCATGATGAACTGTATCCCTTCAAACTCTAAGCTGAACTAAACCCTTACTCCCTTAAGCTGTTTCTTGTCACATATTTTGCCACAGCGGCAATCAAAATAACAAGTGTCTACCTTTTGACCCACTATCATAGATACTGGTACAACCATAAACCTGCTTTCTGTTAATTGACTTATTCTGTATTTCTTATTATTTGAATCATATAATGTGAAACATTTCTGTTTGATATCATTCAACTTTTATTACATTTGTCTGCTTATATGTGTTGAGGTACAGACACTTTACATTTTCACACTGAACAAAATTATACTGAGTATATATAACACAGTTTGTTTTCCTACTCATTAGTTAATAGGTAATAGTTGTGTTGTCATCTGTGGTTATTATGAATAATATTTCCATGAACATAAATGCACAAATGTGTATGTGGGGGGGGAGACAGAGAGGTGGGAAGAGTGATTTTGTATGTGTATGTGTATGTGTATGTGTGTGTATAAGAGAGATTGAGAGAGAGAGAGAGAGACAGAGAGAGAGAGATAGAGAAAGAGAGAAATTATGGAGAATTGTAAGAGATTTATGCAAAGTCTTGGTTATATGGCAAATTACAAGCTGCTTCCAGGTGAACTGGTGAAGGAGAAGAGTAAGAATAAAGAGAAAAAAAGTCTCTATTCCAAAGATAAGAAGAAAAATTTTTCTGAAATTCACAAAGTTAGTGATAGGACACATGTAAAGTACAAACAAACAAACAAAAATGGGTGATTCATGGCAAAAAAAAAATTAAACAAAATACATTTCCAGCATCTAGAATCTCTGGCAAAGGAATTGGAAGCAGAGGGCTCTTCCAGCTCTGGGTAAAGACTGGCTATTCTTCATTAAGGATATTCCTCATTGATCTCAAATTCAGTTATGGTTTTTGAGGAGACAGTCATTCTTCCAGCAGTGGCTCAACAGTGGACTGGAAACCAGTTTGATTATTCTGTGTGATTTGAAGAACAGTGGTCAAGTACCATCTTTACAGAAAACATATTACTTGAAACTAAGCTAACCTCTGAGCTAGAATATAGGGAACACTGAGAAGATGGAGAACCTTAAGTTAATCAATTAAAAGCTCTATAATGAGGCAGCACAACATGACAACTTTAGAGGGATGGAGAACCAGAAGCCAATGAGTCTAAAAGTGCAGGTGGAAGTAGATTCAGCTTAGGTAGTGACGTGCATAAGCAAATATATCCCTATTCTCAGTAGCTTGGAGATTTCATCAACAGGCAATAAGCTTGGAACTACAGACCCCTGAGCCTGAGGACAGATGAAGAATCAACCCCTGGAGCCAAGTATTTGCTGTTCACTACAATAGAGCTTGAGATCTCTGAAAGTTCAGAGACAGCCACAGGTACATGTCTCCAACAGGGTGATTAATACTTCACAGATCTTAAAGAGTAAGGACAGGTCGTCCATCTGTCCACATGTACAGATATCAGTGCTGTGGTTGTGTTCCACACTCCCAATGGACAGACATACATGATTATCCATATCAATAGACACAAAAGAGGCTGGAGAGATGGTTCAATGGTTTAAGGGAACTTGCTTGCAAGGTTTGACATCCAAAGTTCAATTCCCAGTACCCACATAAAGTCAGATGCATAGAGTGGCATAGCCATCTGAGGTTTGCAGAGGCAAGAGGCCCTGAGGTACCCACTTATATATTTCTTCTTTTTCTCTTTACCTCCCCTTCTGTGCTTGTACCTACTAAATAAAAATACATATTTTGAAAAATAGACACAGAAAAGACCTGTGGTAAAGTTCAATATCTTTTCTTTTTTTTTTTTTCCCTTTGGTTTTGTTTTTCAAGGTAGGGTCTCACTGTAGCCCAGGCTACACTATGTAGTCTTAGAGTGGCCTTGAACTCATTGTGATCCTCCTACCTCTGCCTCCCAAGTGCTGGGATAAAAGGTGTGCGCCACCACGCCCGGCTTCAATATCTCTTCTTGAAGAAAGACTTAAAAGAACTAGGATGAACATCTATTAACAAGATAAATGTATAAATAAGAAACATGGAGAAAATTATATTAAATTGGATAAAGTGCAATAATTTCTTCCTCAATCAGGGAGAAAGTGAAAGGTAAACTGTTTCATCACTGTTATTCTCTATTGTCTCAACATCTTAGCAAGAGCAATAAAATAGAAAAATAAACAGGACAAGAAAAAAAAAAGTCAAGGAAGTTGGTCAAGTATCTTCATTTGTAGATAATATGATGCTACACTTAATTGTCTCATTGCTTCTACCCCAATCTTTTATATCTGATAAAAGTTGTAAGATACAAAATCAATATACATAAGTAGCCCTTCTATAAACTAATAACCACTTTGCTCAGAAATAAATCAATAAAAGATATCCCTTTCACAATATCTGTAAAAAAATACATAGTGATAAACCTAACAGAGGAGATTAAGTACCCTCCAATGGCAATTTTAAGATATTTAAAATTAATATAAGAAGAAACTAGAAGAAGATGGGAAGCCCCCACCCATGATTATGTAATGGCAGAACCAGTATTGCAATAAGGACTATTCACTTGAAAGCAGTTCATGGGTTCAATAGATTTTCTGTCAAATATCTTATTTTTTTTTTACAAAAGTAGGAAAAAATAATTTTAAATTTACATGGAAGCACAAAAGGCACCCAATAGCCAAGGAAATCCTAAGCAGAAAGATCAGTTCTGCAAGCATCACCATAGCTGATCTCAACCTATGCTGTGGACACATATGAATGAGAATACATTTTTCTTTGACTAAAACATACATATAAAAGTAGACAATAAAATAGAAGACCCCCAAATTAACCCATACAGTTATAGCTAACTAATGTGTAAAAACTTATATTTCAAAATAAGCCTCTTCAACAAATTGTGGTGAGAAAATTAGATAGTTGCCAGTAGAAGAATGAAGCTAGATCCGTATCTCTCACCATGCAGAAAAATCAATTCAAAATGGAACAAAAACCTTAATATAGACCCGAAGAAACCCTTTAAACTGCTTTGAGAATATATAGATAAAACACTTCAAGATGTATGCATACATAGTCACTTTTGGTTTATTAAAAAGCCAAATCTTTCATGAGAATCTAGGCTTTTTTTTTTTTTTTTTAAAGAAAGCAACAAATACAGGCAGCTGAAGAAAAGTAAAGATGACTGATAAGCACACAAATAAGAAAGGATATAAGCCCCCAAATTTATAATTTGTATATTCCCATTCCTATTAGAGGGTTTATGTATATCTCACTATTGCAAATTTCTAGATAGGAAAGTAACCACTGTTCCACAGATGGATATGAGAATTATGCAGAATCTTAGAAATTTCCAAGTTTTTTTCTAGACCCAGATCCTCTCTAGGCTTAAGAGAAGAGTATGTGTTTTTTTACTTAAACTTAATGTCAAAAATTCTCCTAACATTACCACTAGTTCTCTTTGATTTAAATATATCTTTGCCATTTCATAAATTTTGAAGTTATTCCTATTGGCAATAACTATATTAATCCAATTAAGTTTCCTTGCACTTGAATTGTTTTCCTACCTCAGTATTTTAGGTAAAGGAATATGATATACTTACTAATAGCTAAAGTAAACTGTATTTTCTGTGGAGTTTTTCTCTTTGAGCATATTTCTATACATTAAACATTGATTTTCCTTTATATTTAACAGCTATTTTATATGTGTTTATTATTCTTTATTTATTATCCTTCTAGAAAAAATGTCATAGCTTTGGAAAGTTGAATTTGCATAGAACCCCTGTAGTTTGCTGATTAGCTATAACTTACTCATTGCCCAAAGGTAACATAAAAGGCTTAGCTAGAGTAGCACAGGCATGGTTCTTCAGGCTTTGCTATGTCACTCCTATGCAGATGAAACAAAAACTAAGTCAAAGTGTCACCTCTCTTTGAGATTAATAAATTTAACCAGTTTCCATGTTACTCCTCCTATCTATTCAATATAAATTTCTGAGTCTTCACTTTAAAATGTAATTGACAGCTTACAAAAAAAAAAAAAAAAACTACTTATTACTAACACTTTAGTAAATGTTTAATCCTGACATATTCTTAACACATTTTTGACACAGGGACTATTCCAATAAAAACTTGTTGAAGCTGTACATTTAGCTTGATATTAAGACATCTAACATCATAACAATTTCTCCATATGTTTTCTGGCACAAATTAATCAAATGCCCACCATTACTTTTACTTTTATGATTTTAGAAGGATATAAACATCTCTGACATTGTTCAGAATTATATACAGAGAGAATTTCAGTTTATTATTTATTTTAAATATGTATAATTATTTTCCTCTAGAACTCACATATTAGATTAGTGACAAAATTGTTGTAACAGTCAACCTCACATTGCTGGATGAATATCCAGACCAGACACAGTTGATGGGTGAGAAAATTGATTTATTGATATTTATAGATCCAGGGAAAGTTCCATAATGACAGAAAAATCTTGCCTATTTTCAGAGATTTAAGCAGAGAGAAAAAAAAAAAATCACCAAAAAGCAAGCAAGCACACTCCAGGAATTCCAGGCAAAGCTCAAGCACTCTCCATATCTTTAGACTGCAATTCCAGATCCACCCACACACCTTAGGGCTGGACCTTAGGACCCACCCACAATGATACCTTCTCCAGCCAGGCAAGTGGAGCTCCAAGTTACAAGCTTTTGTTAAACTTCTGAATCTATTGGGGAACATTCATTCAAACCACCACAATTGGCAACAAAGAGTAATTGCATATGGATAAAATATTGGAAAATAGCAAGTAAGAACTTTTGTTTATTAAAAAACCACAGATGATAACTATTAAAATTTAGGTTCATAACCCATGTAGTTCTTTCAACCTTATGTATTAAAAACACAATCCATATTTCTGAACAAAATCTTAGGGTTTTCTGGAACCATATTACATCTTGCCGTGTTTGCCGTTTATGCAAGTCCAATTACCTGGGGGAGATATATGAAACAGAGTCAGGATAATAATATTCTTATTGTAAATAATTTCCCTGTAACTTCATGTTTTATCCTGCAACAATTTCTTTAAGATTTTTTTCATTATATGTTTGAGAACAGAAAAATAAAATATCACCTTACTATAAAGAAACTGCTGATGTTCAAATACTGCTTAGCATAAGAGGCTGTTTCCAGTGTTCCCACATGTTATACTTCTTAGCTAAGGAAAGACATTTTGTTAAAAAGGAGTGGGTAATCAAATGAATGATCACTCTGGTTTCCAAAGACACTAAAAAATAATTTATTTCTGAGAATATAGGATGTACTTTACAAAATATAACTTATCTAGTATCAAAATTATTTTATAAAATATATACTCATACATATGCCTGTGTGTATGTTTTGTGTGCACATGTGTGCATGCCAGGGCCTCCTGGTGCCGCAAGCAAACATTAAACACTTACATTTCTTTTGTTGTTTGATTTGTTTGGGTGTCTATGGAGGTGAATCTGGGCCAGCAGGCTTTGCAAGAAAGCATATTTACCTTTGGAGCTATTTTCCCATCTGTACCGCTTTATTTTCATTTGGTTTTTCAACAGAGGGTCTCACTCTAGCCCAGGCTGACCTGGAGTTCACTGTGGAGTTTAAGGGTGGCCTCAAACTCACAGCAATCCTCCTACCTCTGCCTCCCAGTGCTGGGATTAAAGGTGTGCACCACCACGCCCAGCTACAATACTTTTTTTAAAAAATATATTTTTTTATTTAAAATGTTTTAAAGATTTATTTTTATTAATTTATTAGAGACATAGAGAGGGGTGGGAGAGAGTGAGAATGGGTGTGCAAGGGCCTCTAGCCACTACAAACAAACACCAGACGCATGTGCCACGATGGGACCTAGAGAATTGAACCTGGGTCCTTAGGCTTGGCAGACAAACGCCTTAACCCCTAAGCCATTTCTCCAGCCCCCACAATTCTTTTATATCATTGTTTTTAGATGGCAGTCATAGCACACTTGCATTTGACTGTTTATATGTTAAAGTTTGGTCACAGCTGCTAAGTTGTTCATCACTTGAACTGGGTTGGTAAAATTATATATTTTGCATCACTAGATGTTTATTAAATTATTTAGTCTGAGTAAGTAAAAGGAGTTTCAAGGTGAATAGAAGCTATATCTAATTCATGTATGGTATAGGTCTGCATTATCTTATGATTGAAATCAGTACCTACTTAACATCCTATATCCAAATTTAAACAAAAAAAAAAAAAAAAAAAAAAAAAAAAAAAAAAACTACAGAAAGAATTGAAGTAAGACAGTACCAGATCAAAACTTACAGGCTACATGTTAGCATCGTAAAAAGAAGATAACATAGAATCAAGAAGGAAGTTTTCTTGCTTATTATTATTAGTTTGATTTTTTATGGACTTGCACAAAATCAACATCAATATGGTTCAGGCTGGAATTTCAACCCATCCAGAGAGCATGTGCAGATATAAGATATAAAAATACAGAAGTGTGGAAAGTAAAACTAAATCAAAAAGGATACAATATGTGTTCTATTGAAAAGAAAGCTAAAATAGCCATAGTAACAAATTATCAAGTAGGTGACAAGGCAGAGAGGAACAAAAGCAAAATCCAAAAGCAAAACCATACAGGACTCTTCAGGAACTCCAAGGGGAACTCAGACATTTTGCATATCTTTAGATGGGAATGTCAAATCTACCACCACACCTATCTAATGAGATCTCCTCCAATCAGGAAGCTGCATACCTAAACTACAAACTAATAAAGCACTGTATATATTAGGGACCATCTGTTGAAACTACCACAACTAGTAAGAAAGAAAGTTAAAAGAACCTCATTGACGTCACAAAATTTAAGTAGAAATCCAAGGAAAATATACAAGTTATGATGGTGGTCTGAGACTCCTTGCTTTTTAAGAAAATAATAAGGCACAATTAAAGAACAGGATAAATAGATGTTCTACATAATAAACAATATTATTTAATATGTGAATTAAATTTTCTAGAAGGTTCAGACTATATATTATTTCACAATTCTATGTTTGTAAACCTCATGCAACAATTACAGCTTGGATCATGAAGTGACTGGCAAAATTTCCATGTAAAAAAAATTTACCTGGGCTGGAGTGATGGCTCAATTGTTAAGGTGCTTGCTTGCAAAGCCAAAGGACCTAGATTTGATAACCCAGGGCCCATGCAAGCCAAATGTAAAAGGGGGTGCATCATCTGGAGTTCGTTTGCAGTGGCTCTATGCCCTGGCATGCCCATTCTTTCTCTCTCAATCTCTCTCTCTACCTGCCTATTTTTCTCTCTCTCTCTCAAATAAATATGTGTGTGTGTGTATATGTATTTTTTTTTTAAGTTGTAGGCCACCATGCCTGGCTGGTTACATTTTTTTCCCAAGTATGCCAAGAATATTTACAACATTATGCCATATATGGGAAACAAAACAACATTTAAAAATAAAATTTGAATACAAGACTAGTCATGGAAGAATTGCCCAAAATAAAAACTAGTAAGTATAATGAGATTGCTATTAAATGTTGTAATTTACCTCCCATTTAGTACCCACCATGTAGCTTCTTTTTCATATTGAAGAAATAAAAGTAGAAAACATTTTCTAATGAATTGTGTCTATATAACAATATAGATTATCAAAATACCACATATATAAAACTTACTAGATGCAGGTGAAAATTCTTAATTTTTTTTTAATTTTTAAAGTTTTATTAGTATTTTTTCTTAATTTCTTATTACATTAGTATATCAAGCAATAAAACAATCTAAACATAGTTCTATTTCTATTTCTAGAAGTTAGTAACTTAACAACCAATTAAATCCCCAACTACAAAAATAATAAAATAAAGACAAAGTTTAACAGTTTATGAAATGAATACATTACTAAAGACCCAATCAACAAAATTATTGACAGAGGTCACAAAAATCTGTGTTAGCATTAGAAATAACAACACAAATCCTCATTTTATAAAAATTACATGTTATAAAAATTACCCAATTCTGTTGGAGAATCTGTTGTTCATTTCAGAAGATAGAGAGATCAGGGGAGATAAACTACCCCTCACACTTCACACTTCAGCTAAGCCACAGCTCAAATCACAGAGCAATTGGGGAGACAAGCATGAGTGCTGCTTCCATGCTGTTCCTGATTATCGTACTGGGCGCAGGAGACAAACCCTGAGGATAGTCAACACCTGCCAAAGCAGAGATCCAGAGGCTCCTAAGAACTCATCACTGAAGTATACTTAAAAGTCACCCACCATGACTCAAAATTTTGCAGAGGAGGGGTTGGAAAGATTACAGATTGAGACATCATACCCAGAGGCATTCCCTGCCCCCCCCCAAAATGTCTGCTGCTCCCACAACACATTAGCCACAACCCCATGGGAAACACCTGCAACACCACTTAGGAGGGTTCCCAACGAAGTGGGGGCAGGGACAAAGGTAAAGAGGGTTCTAATACATGATGTATCCATATGAAATATGTTGTTGATAATAATCATAACGATAATGTAAAAAAAAACAATAAAACAAAAGTGGTTTAGCAAAGAGAAAGAAAAACAATCATATTTCAACGGCTGCAGAGGAAACCTTTGGTAATATCCTCTAACTGCTCATATTACTAAGAAAAACATCCAGAATAGGAATAGGAAGGAACTTACTGACAAAGACTGCAAAAGTCCCATAATAAACTTGATAACTAGTAGTGAGACAGTGTTGATATAATATGGTATCCTGTATATGATGGTTTCAGAAATCCAGGGAAATGCAGTACACCTTTTTTTTTTTTTTACTTCTATATATCATTTATTTAAATTCTCACTTCCTTAAAGTTAATATATTTTTGAGGTTGCAAAATTATTTTCTTATCCAGTGACTCATTTAATGACCATATTAGCTCAGATGATATCACTTTGTGGATGAGAAGTAAGTGGTGGTAAGTGGCATAGTCCACTAAAAATATATTTTTTAATTGATAAAGAGGAAAATCAATATGGAGCATATGACTGTTTTGAAAAGTGGTGATTTCTGATAGTCTGGAAGATGTTGACAGAATAATGTCTGGAAGAATGAAAGCAAGGTCTGTGAACATCTTGGGAACAGCCTTTCTGGAAAGGGGTAGAGGACTCACTGTGGTAGGAAAATGGTGGTGTATTTGGGAAATAAGAAGAAGAGAGTTCAAACAGAGTAAAAAGAGACGTAAAGAAGTAATAGCAGTCCTGTTGGCCACAGTAAGGATGCTGACTTTGCCTCTGAGACAGAAAGGCAGCTCCTGGGAGGTCTTGAGAGACAAGTGGAAGGATCTGAGTTAAGGATGAAGGAACCACACTCACTGCTGCATTGAGGGCACTGTCAAGGAGGACAAGTGTAAGCGGGGAGGAAAGGAGCTTCTGGAGAATATCGCGGAGGAGACCAAAGCCAGCAGCAAAGGAAGAAAGATCAGTGTGGATTGTTAATTAATCCAAGAACACAGGCAATGGATGGAAGAGCAAGGCATTTAGTGGGTATGTCTGAGAACACATGTGGGACACAGCCTTTCTTCTCAGATACAGATGGGTCTCTGACTATTTGGTAGTCTTAGATGAAAGATATTGCTTCATGTCTTCTTGTGTCTCAATATTGCTTTGAACTTTTCTGATTTCAGCCACAAAATAATTGGCAAGAAAATGGAGACAGTGATGCATTAGTTCTTCAGTCACATGTTAAAATAGATATTGCATTTCCAGATTATCATTTCCTAGAAAAATATTAGCTGCCAAGTGATGTAGTATGTGCAATTTCCAATATGCAAGAACAATTTCATTTTCACTGTTTAGATTCTACCCTGTTGGCCCGTATAATGACCTCTTCAGCACACTCTGAGATTTGAGACATACTTTCAAATTTTATATAAATCATTGCATTGTATCTATTTTTTATTTAAACTTCTTTCCATTAGCATATACTTATATTAGGTTTCACCTGGCAATTTCTGTGTGTGTGTGTGTGTGTGTGTGTGTGTGTTTGTGTGTGTGTGTGTGTGTGTTTGTGCATGCACATGCATTTGTGTGCATGTGCTCATATGTGTGTGTTGTATGGTGTATGTAGTATGTGTGATGTATGAATACTTAATGTATGTGGTCACAAATGCACATGTGGCATACACATGAGAGTAGATGACAGAAGAAAACATCACAGTGTTGTCCTTTGTCAATAATCTGCATATTTCATTTAGTTGAGGAATCTCATTGAACCCAGAGCAGCTGTTTTTAGTCAGATTTGCTGGCCAGAAAGCCCCAGGTGTATACCATCCCTTCCTAATTTCTCTAGAAACTTTTTTTTTTTTTCCTCCTGATGGCATGCTGAATTTTGTCCAATGACTCTTCTGTATTTATAAAGATGGTCAGAAGATTTCTGGCTTTAAGACAATTTATATGGTGTTGCACAAGTTTTAATTTGCCAATGTTGCACCAGACTTTCAACCCTGGGATGAATACTTGGTTATGATGTACAATCTTGAGTGTGTGTGCTATATGCATAGCTATCTTTAAATCATTTTTTTCAAATGGATGAAGCAATTTTGTATCTACTTCCCTGTATAATATTCCTATATGGATCCAGGCGTGGTGGTGCACGCCTTTAATCCCAGCACTCGGGAGGCAGATGTAGGAGGATTGCCATGAATTCAAGGCCACCCTGAGACTCCATAGTGAACTCCAGGTCAGCCTGGGCTACAGTGAGACCCTATCTCGAAAAACCAAAAAAAAAAAAAAAAAAAAAAAATTCCTATATGGTTTTTCATACATGCTGGCTTGGTTGTCATTATTTATCTTAATTTGTGTTTGTGTTAAAATATCCTCATTTTCTCATCAGGTTTGAATGGCCATTTTTCTGGTGTTGTGGTTTGAATGTAAATGTCACCCATAGACTCACATATTTTTGATTAAGCTTCCAAATTGGTTTCCAGATAGAGGAGCCTTGCTGAAGTCTGTCATTATGAGTAGATCTTGAGCTCAGCACTAAGGTGTATGGAGAGCTAGCTTGAGCTCTAGCTTTTAGTTTTCTTTCTCTGCTATGGATGTATGATATCATGAGACAGATTCCTCTGCATAATAGAGTTTCCTCTAAAGTTTATAAGCATGAAATAAACCCTTTACTCCCCTATACTGCTTCTGGTTATGTGTTTGTTCAATCAACAAGAAGGTAACAGCCACAGTAAATTAATACAAGGAGTGGGGTCATTGCTGTAATAAGTATAACTATGTGGGGTTTTGGTCTTTTGGAATGTGTTTGCAGGAAAAATATATAAGGATTTGGTACTTTGGACTGGATAAGTTTTGCAGTGCTATAAGCAGAACTTGATGAGCTATTCTGGTGAAAGAATGCTAAATGCATGGAGAATTATGGAGTGTAAAGGCTTGGCTTATGTGCTTTCAAAAGGGCTAGGAGAACACTTTGCTGGAACTAGATACTGGAAGAATGGCTGGCTATGTTGTTCTATCCATACTATGAAAATTTGAGCAAATTTGAATTTAAAAGTAATGGACTGGTATGACTGGCAGAAATTACAGAACCGAAAGATACAAAATGGGCATAGTTTATCACTGGGAAAATTCAAGCACACTTAAAGTTACAGGAACAGACAATGGTTTTGTTATTTATGTTGTTTAAGCTGAAATTGTTAAGATTTCCACCATCAAAGGTGGGCCAACTCTCCTGCATTTAGACAATTTGAAAAATATGCCTTGTGGGTAAGTCTTGAAAATCTTGAATGTGCAAATTCTTTTGAAAGGAGATGACTTAGAGGGTGTCTGATGAAAGAATGTACTGCTCTTCAGGGACAAACTTTATTTCCCCTGGATTTACAAATTTGGCTATGCCACCCACCTTGAACTTGGTTTAAAAACACAAGAATGCAAGAACAAAGGTCATGAGGTACACATGGTTGTAGGAGTTGCTGAGATGTGGAAATGTGAAGCACAGTTGAAATCTCAGTACGGAGTGCCAATAGGACCATTGTATGGAGCTATAAAGATGAAATGTGATTTGCTGACTTTTAGAATTGCTCATGAATGATCTGAAGTTATTCTTATAGTCCTGCTTTTGTGTGTGAATAGACATTTTTGCTTTGCAGCTTTTAGCACATTTTTTTCTTTTTTTTTATTAAGAACTTTACTATATAAACATAAAGTAAAATTGTCATCTTCCTATTAAGAACTTTATTGACATATCAAAATTTTCATATTTCAATTGTGTTATACTCTTATATTCCCTCTCCCTCATCCTTTTTCCACTGAGGGCTCTCTACAGTGGAGTCATACACATCCCAGTCAATCTCTGTGGTAGGGACCATGCCTCAGAATACACCTTATCATCCTCCTCTATTCTTTCTGCCCCCTCTTGCAATATTTCTTGTGCCTTACAACTTGACTGTGATGAGTCATGAAGGGGCTTTTTCCTTGCCATGCCTACTTGGGGCTGTTCAATGCCTTTTGCTTGGATGCAAAACACCTTTCTTGAGACTTGGCAACTTTTCTGATATAATTACTTCAAAAATGTGTCTATTTCAATTGGTAGTATTCTTGCTTCTTCTTCTAGCCAATGAATTTCCTGGTTGGTCTCTGAAATGTATCCTTGACTCCTTGGATATATTTTTGTATTTATTACTTTTGTTTATATATATACATATATATCTGAGTGTATCATTTCTCAATATTGTTCTGTTCTCCATCTTTGAAATCCATATTCTATATGGTCTTCTTTTATAAAAAGGCATTTTTAAGTTTGACTCAGAGTTCTTCTTTTTTCATTTTCAGTATTTCTGTTGGTGCTTTGTCAGTGTTTCAATTTCCTTGCTGGAACTTTCTTCATATATATAACATACCTTGATTATCACCCCCTCCTACCATCCTGCTTTGTCCCCCATCCACACCTTCGATCAACTGTATCACTTCTTTCTACCCAGTCCCTCTTCAATTTTGATGTCCTTTTCACTTTTTGCCTTCTTCCATCCTCTACAATAATTTGTTGAGTGGCCCAATATCAGGCAGATTTTTGTGCAGCTAGCAAACAACAGCCACTGAGGAGTCATAATTGAAACAGTCATTTTGTGTCTGGAAGATAACATTCCAGAGCATTACTCCCCATCTTTTGGCTCTTTCTTCCTCAGCCTCTTCCACAACGATCCCTGAACCTTGGAAGGTGTGATAGAGACGTCTGATTTAGTGTTGAACAGTCAACTATCACGTCTTACTGCTTTGACAATTTCTGAGTCTCTGAAGTAGTTGCTAGCTGATAAGGGACATTTTTCTTACCAAAAGAAAGAACAGCATTAATATATGGACATGAACATAAGTATTTCAAGGGCAATTTGGTGGGCATATCCATTTAGCTAAAAATACAGTAGTAATTCCCCAACTAGAGCTAACAATCTTCCCACTCATAGGCTTTTGACTAGATTTTCAGTATCAGGCATGGATTCTTATTCAAGAAACAGTCTTCAGATCCAGTCAGAAGTCCGTTTGTTACCCTCATAATAGACATGTATTTGTCCTCTATCTCGCTATGATGGGCATTTTATTCATTTTCATAATTTCTTGACCTCAAGCTATTGCATTAGATTACACATTGTTTACTAAGTTTATGAATGTCTAAACCTACACTTTGTATACTTAGTGTCATGAAATTGGGCTTGAGAATTTTAATGCATAATATGTTTCCAAGTGATGCTCTTGTGTTTTTTCTGGGACCAATACATTGAATACCAGTACCCTAGAGGTCCATATCAGTTGTCTGTAGAAAAAGAACTATAGTATCAAATAGGACCTTTCAAAATAAAGTTATTTTCCATTTCTGATTTTAGCCACCATTCATAGACTTTCTCTGATAAATGTTTCTGTTCATGGTAGGAAAGAGAATAATATAACTGGTTAGATTATAAAAGAATAACGATTCAGTGTTTTATTGCTTGCACAAATTAGATTAGTCAGGGAAACTCTTCTGTTAATTTTTCTCCTTTTTAATACTCATTATTTTTCAGTATCTGTTGTCTTTTGCTTCTTCATTATAAATCTCTTCAGCAGTTACCCACCTAGTATTGCCTTCTCAAATCAAAATGCTAGAGAGATATTATCACTGTTTGGCTGTATTAGATACAAGCATGTGGGGGCCTGCTGATCTGTTTTATGTTCATCCCATTATATTGACCAGCCCAGAACACTTTCCATGAATAGGGGTCCATAACAGGGCCACTTGTACTAGAAAGAGGGATTGGGAAACTAGATTAGTGACAGCCATGTCCAGCAGAGTCTTTCTAAAATCAGGTGGAAGGGTGAAAAACAAGTAAGCTTCTTGTATAATTAAAGAACAATGTGGGTCTTAAAAAGGTATCACAAACTTTAAAATCAATATAAGAAAAAAAATGATCTTTAATTATATTGCATTTCACTTACTAGGTATGAATATTATAAGATTCTCTTTTTTTTATAAAATAAGTGATGTTAGAATACAGAGAATGTATGGATCTACCTATCTTTCCTTTTAACTTTGCATCTTCCTTAAAGTTCACATAGGGAAGCACCAGTATTTTACTACTATGAGCTAGATGTGTTGCTAGATGTGTCTCAAGGATGTATTTATTCAGTGCGGTCTGTTAATGGACTTCTTGAAAATTTTGCTACAAGTTGTTAGTCTCCTTTTCTTTAAAAATGTCAATTAATCCTCTAATTCCAGCTGAGAAAAGTTGACTGTAATTAGTTGATCCCTTAAAAAAATTGGGGTATAGGAAATAAGTTTATGGTATGGCAGTATGTGGCCCATTAGAGATTCCATTTTATACTAGGGTTGGGGGAAAAAAGAACTCATTATCCTGCTTTTTCTCTTTTCTTTTTTCATAAGCACCATCTGCATGAGAACAGGTGGTAGTCTGCTGCAGGACTTCTCACACATCCTTCTGTTATTTAGAGAGGTGGGGGTTGGTTCTTTCAAGACACTCTGTGTGCTGAATAGTTGACTCTAATCAGGATAGTATTTGGTGTCCAGAGTTTGAATAGAAAAGGATTTTCAGTACTTTTACTCATTCTTTTTAAGAAATTTTATTTACTATTGAGACTAAAAGATGCAGAGAATGAATCTCACTGTTTCTCACTCTTGCAATCACTTCAACTCAAATAACTTACTTCAGGAAGTTTTAGGGCAGGAATTGAATTAATTTATGTACTCTTAAGAAATGATTAACATCCTTGTGAAATAACAGAGCCCAGAAAATTGATTCACTTCCTTGTTTTTCTGTGTTTTCAGCACTCTGAGAAACCCATATATGTTGAACTAGCTACATTGGCATCTTGTGGTAAAGAGAAAGAAATCTTGCTGAGTAAATGAAGTGTGTTTGAACAGAAAACAAAACAAAAAAAGAAGTAGCATAATGAATGGATGTGAGGCTCTTTGTCCCTCTCTTTATGTCACCTCTTACCCTGACCACTTACACTTATGCAGTCTGAGATCTAGATATAGTAAACTGCTTCTGTTTAATCAGTAGAGGTCAAGTTCATAGTATTTTCTTTTGAACCTGTGGCTCCCCATGGGGGAAAAATGAGCAGGCCATAGTGTAGCCCTGTGGATATGAAATAGAGCATAATTATTTTAGATATTCAAAACATGGACTACTTCTGCTTGATTTTATACCTACTTTGTCCTTTTCTCCATTTAATTTTCTAGTACACTGCACATTTATGCTAATTTGGCATGGATGCTAACCATAAGGTCAGAGCATCTCACTTTGGTCTTTACTTGCTTGCTTATCACCTTTCCTGAATGCCATTTCTATTTACTCGATGCATCTGATCTCATGTTGGCAGTGTAGCCCCTTGGCAGGCAGACTTTTTTGTTTTTCTCTTCTTCTAAGCAGCTGTTCAATAATTTCACATGACATAATGTAAATATATTTCCTATTCATAAGGGAAGAAAGTGAGACCACATAATCTCAAACCATCTTCCATCACAGATTTCTTTAATCCAGTGCTCTGAACAATCTTTGTAGTTTTTGCATTTATAATCTTTCTTGTATAAAAATATCTTGAGGAGAATTATACAAATACTTATATTTACATTTAAAATCATATTTGCACATTAGGGTAGATTATGTAAGTCATTTCAATATTTATTATAAACCAATGGACCATTCCCTGGTTTCTCATCCATTGACACCTGCAAATAACCAGTGAAGATAATGAGAAACATGAAAAGACACTGCTATAAATAAATTACATTGAAAGCATAATATTATGGGATGTATTGGAAGAAAATATAATTCTTATGTACAACTTTTACATGAGCAAGAAAATATAAAGAACCACCAGGCTTTTAGTGTGACTCTTTTCTTGTGCAGCTGGTTAAAAAATAGAGCAAAAGTCAAATATTAATATGCTTTGGCTTCAGTTCCTGGCACACAAATATGTCTGCATGGTCTCCGAATTGAGAACAGCATTAGCTAACATGCTCTGTTTCTGTCTGTACAATTTCTAACACTACTTTGACTTTAGCTTTCAAATACCATATGGAAAATTCATAAACACTTTGAGTGAGTGTATTTTTCTGAGAAATAATATGAGGTTACCACCTACCCAAGACAGGGAAAAAAAAAAAATCTGGATACAGATTTTTGAAGTATCTATCAGAAGTAGTTTAATAGTTTTCATGTTGTTTCCTAGCAGAAAATCACCTAAAATCTATAGGGTAAACATATTGTCTGAAGAAATAAACATATATATATAATAAATGTGTGTGTGTGTGTGTGTGTGTGTGTGTGTGTGTGTGTGTATGTATGTATAATAGAGCATTTTCTGTTGAGTTCAAACATGGAATCAATTGAATTAAGAATTCATGTGTTATCTTAAAAGTTAGATTTCGAGAATATAATTTTCCAAAAATGCTTAGTTAAAGGTTAATTAACTAAAAGGAAAAAAAAAATCTTTCATGGCATGGCATCTACTTCTTCCTGGGTATATTAGTTACTTTTCCCCTTGCTGTGACAAAATACCTGACAAAATCACCTTACAGAAGGAAGGGTTTATCATGTTGATTCAGCTTGAGGGCACAGCCCTTTATCTTGGGATGAACATGGCAGCAGGAGCATGAGACAACTGGCAATGTTTCCTTTACTGTCAGGAGGGACAGAGAAAGCTGACTACTAGTGCTCAGTTTGCTTTCTCCTGTTCTCCTTTTTATTGAGTCTAGGATGACAGCTCATGAACTAGTACCACCTACATTCAGAATGAGTGTTATTTCCTCAGTCACCCACTTTGGAAACACCCACAGAGACAAGCACAGAAGTGTGTCTCCTAGGTGATTTCAAAGTCAGTCAGGTTGAGAGTGAAGATTAATCACCCAAAGTCCTTGTATAAAACTGTTTTTCTGTGCTGGAGATATGGCTAGTGGTTAAGGTGCTTACCTGCAAAGTCAAAGGACCACAATGTAATTCCCTAGGAGCCACATAAGCCAGATGCACAAAATGGCTTATACATTGCAGCAGTTGAAGGCCCTGGTGCACCAATTCTCTCATTCTCCCCCCCTCCCTCTCCTTGTGCCTCTTGTTCTCAAATAAATAAAAATAAAATATTAAAAAACTATTTTCCTGAAAAAATCACTAAAGGAAAAAGATTGTTTTTTAAAAAGTAAACAGTAAATAGAAGATATTTGAAAATGTGAGAAAGTGGGTTGACGGAAAATTCCAAGAAAACCAATATATGTATAGTCTATATCCAAAATGAAAAGAGAGGAAATGATGGTAATATTTAGAGAAACAATAGCTAAACATGTCAAATTTGTTTTAAAAAGTATTGCCTTACGTTTTAGAATGCAAATGTACGCAGACCTGAAGAAAATTAGGTTAAATAACACTATAATAAGCATAACTATAAGACCTAATAAATAATTCTCAGTGAGAAAGAAAAAAATTGTTTGTTACATATGAAGAACAACTATTTCAGTGAAAATAATGGGAATCAAGCTGGGCGTGGTGGCACATGCCTTTAATCCCAGCACTCGGGAGGCAGAGGTAAGAGGATCACCATGAGTTCAAAGCCACCCTGAGAGTCTATAGTGAATTCCAGGTCAGCCTGGGCCAGAGTAAAACCCTACCTCAGAAAAAAAAAAGAAAGAAAATAATGGGAAGCTATAAAAAAAAAAAAAAAGAAAGAAAAAAAAACTATAAGAAAAAAGTATCCCAACAGAGTTTTTGTTACTCAGAATAACATTCACAAGTATAAATAACTTAAAGTAGATGATATCAATAAGATGCAAATATGATTTATACAAAAATGGATGTGCTTTTGATATCATAACTACTTGAGCAAATTTATAAGATATCTTTAGTGTTTTATTTATTAAAAGTAGAATCTAGCCAGGTGTGGTCTCTCACACCTTTAATCTCAGCACTCAGAGGCAGAGGTAGGTGGACCACTGTGAGCTTGAGGCCACCCTGAGACTACATAGTGAATTCCAGGTCAATCTGGGCTACATAGTGAGGCCCTACATCAAAAGTCCAAACATAAGTAAATAAAGAAACAAAAAATGAAAGTAGAATCTTCACTATTTTTCAAACTTTTTAAATAATTTTATCAAATATGCAGACAAATTCTAATTTATGTGTGATTCCATTCTTATACTTAACTGCTTTATTTTTAGAATTATCCCTATATACTCATAAATCACACTATTATAGGAAGCCACATATATACTGTAATCTGATATCCTTTCATCATCTTCTAGTTTTATACAAATGAATGATGAGATCATGAAGGAGTATTTCTTTCTTTCTTTTTTTTATTTTTATTAACATTTTGCATGATTATAAAAAAAATCCCATGGTAATTCCCCCCCCCCAACTTTCCCCTTTGAAATTCCATTCTCCACCATGTTACCTCCCCATCTCAGTCATTGTACTTACATATATTCAATATCAACCTATTAAGTACCCTCCTCCCTTCCTTTCTCTTCCCTTTATATCTCCTTTTTAACTTACTGGCCTCTGCTACTAAGTATTTTCCTTCTCACACAGAAGCCCAATCATCTGTAGCTAGGATCCACATATGAGGGAGAACATGTGGCTCTTGGCTTTCTGGGCCTGGGTTACCTCACTTAGTATAATCCTTTCCAGATCCATCCATTTTTCTGCAAATTTTATAACTTCATTTTTCTTTACCGCTGAGTAGAACTCCATTGTATGAATGTGCCACATCTTTATTATCCACTCATCAGTTGAGGGACATCTAGGCTGGTTCCATTTCCCAGCTATTATAAATTGAGCAGCAATAAACATGGTTGAGCACGCACTTCTAAGGAAATAAGATGATTCCTTCAGATATATGCCTGGGAGCACTATAGCTGGGTCATATGGTAGATCAATATTTAGCTGTTTTAGGAACCTCCACACTGATTTCCACAATGACTGGACCAGATTGCATTCCCACCAGCAGTGTTGAAGGGTTGAAGGAGTATTTCTACATAGATGTGAATGATGTGGTGAAATGTTGAAAAAACAGGACTTAGAATGGGCTGGATGTAGGTACTATGCACTCATAGAACATTGATGAAAGCAAGTTTTTATTTTACTTAAACCAGAACACAAGGTATAAAATATATTATATGACTTCTCATAGGCCTTCATAAGAGACTAAAAGCTTATGCATTTTTATGTCTGATATTTTTTTCTTTAGAAAAGCCATGATTTGAGGAAACAAGTTATTGCAGATATAGCTGTGAGTGGTATGTCTTTGATTGCCACATCTGCTTCTTGCATCCCGCATTTAGGAGCAACATGAAGATCATGAACTAAATTTAATTAAATAATGATGAACAGCACTGCAGATATGGCAGAGCTCACACTGTCACTTCTGCTGTCATTCATATGGAAAACATGGGGGAAACAATTCAAGACACAGGAATATCCAGCCATTTTCTGGATGGGACCCTAATAGCTCAGGAGGAAATAATAAGAGTTGAGAAATCCTAATTATTGAGATATGAACAAGCTGTACAACCCACTCTCCCTGCCACAGAGCCACTCAAGCTGCCTTGTGTTTTACATCTTGATGGACTTACTCTCTAAAACTCTAAGCCAAAATAACCCTTACTTTCCTTATGTTAGTTTTTTCAGGTATTTTGTTGCAGTGATTATAAAAGTAATGCATCCAGCCGGGCGTGGTGGTGCATGCCTTTAACCCCAGCACTCGGGAGGCAGAGGTAGGAGGATCACTGTGAGTTTGAGGCCAGCCTGAGACTCCATAGTGAGTTCCAGGTCAGCCTGGGCTAGAGTGAGACCCTACTTTGAAACACACACACACACACACACACACACACACACACACAAAGTACTGCATCCAGAAAATTGATACAGAGTAGTGCAGTAATTCTGTAACAAAAATTGTCATGTAGTATAGGGAGCCTTGGAATTGATTTTGGAGTAAAATATGAAAGTGTTTGGAACTTTAGGCTGGAGAAGCTCTAGAATGTGATAAACAAGGCTCCATAGGTAATTCTTGTGAGGTTTGGAAAGTCTAGAATGCTAATGAGAGAAATAAAGATTATGTGCATGAGGTTTCAGAGGGGGAACATGAACTATGTTGGGAATTTGACCAGAGAGCATCTGTAGAACTTTCTGGTAAATAACTGAGCTCTGAGTGGTATTAGAACTCCCAAATCAACGGCTGTTAGATCTCACGGTTTTATCTTCATATATCAAAGAATTATATAGTATACACAAAAGGGTAATTTTTTAAGGATTTATTTTAAGAAAGAATATAAATAAAAGGAGTCAACCTTCTAAATAGAGTAGCTTGGAGCAGTCTTGAGCAAGTTTCCAAATGGTAGCACAAATTGGGCTTCTTTATAACCTTCAAATTATAAATCAGGAATGTAATTAGGTTGTACCTCATTGTCAGACTTAGGTGTATAGTAAGGGTTCCAATTGGTTAGACAGATTGTTGGACATGGAAAGATCACAGACTTAGGAAGAGCCCACCAACATTGGGAGGCAGAAATGTAGGCTTGAATAAAGCCAACAAAAATCTAGAATTAAGTAGTTCGTGGTGGTCATTTTGATTCAGATTGTATTTTACTTCTAGTCTGGCCAGAGTATGTTGGCACCTATACTCTTCTTGAAGCTGACTGTCTACTTATACTGCAAAATAAATCAAAGCAAAACTATTTTGTTTCTACTCTGTCAAAATCTGGCTAGGGGTAACAATCCTCCTTCCACATAGCCTCAGTGGCTTTTAGAACCATGGTTGTGCTCAATGATCTGCATTTGTTGTACGTCCAAAACCAGTGCTAGATGGGCTATGCTGTTCATGCTATTCATTTCTAAATACACAGACAGTGAAATCTGACCTTGAAAAGCAAGATACTCTTAGTTTTCTTGCTTCAGACATCCTCCTTTAAAAAGAATGTTTATTCTGACTAGCTTGAGTATTTAATGGGTTGAGTCTTCCCTTGGGGCTTATCATTAATGATATTGGTTAAACAATTGCAGCTGAAGTAATCTTAAACCAGTCTTTGTGCCTGTGATATTAACCTTTCTTCACATATTTTTGTGCCAAACTTTATACTTTTTTTTTTTTAAATTTTATTTATTTATTTGAGAGAGACAGACACAGAGAGAAAGACAGATAAAGGGAGAGAGAGAGAATGGGCGCGCCAGGGCTTCCAGCCTCTGCAAACGAACTCCAGATGCGTGCGCCCCTTTGTGCATCTGGCTAACGTGGGACCTGGGGAACCGAGCCTCGAACCGGGGTCCTTAGGCTTCACAGGCAAGTGCTTAACCGCTACGCCATCTCTCCAGCCCACTTTATACTTTTTTGATCCTTGTGCTCTATACTTTCGTCTGTCAAACACAGCAGTCCATTAAATTCTAAATTCAAGTTTTCTCAAGTCTTTAGGATATGGTTAGAGCACATTCAGCCTATTTTCCAGAATAAAATGTGAACTACCTCTAGTCCATTTCCAGCAAAGTCCTTCCCCTCTGAAACCTCAAAAGCTAAGCCTTCACAGTTTATACTTCTGTCTGCATTTAGATATTTCAAACTTTTGCTAGAAGGGCCCAACATACTCTGCTTACAGCACTGAAAGGCTTTTCAAGTCCACAGTTTCAAATCCTTCTGTATTCCTCTATCAAACCAGTTCTAGATGATCAAAATAACAAAGTTAGGATGATCTCAGCAAGGACTCCTCTCCTGTAACATTTCTTTATTTTGTGAATATCATTTATTTATTTATTTGCAATCAGAATGACATAGAAGAGAGACATGTTGGGGCTCTATAATAGAGTTAGTTAGTTTAATTAGACAGGACCAGGACAGCCCTTAAATTGAGGAATCTTAGGAAGTCACATCCTTTCTATACCTATCCCAGCTGGCCTTATTTTTTTCATCTCACCCCATCTGTGTCAGGTGTGGGATTAGATGCTTTCCAATCTTGTCCAATTAGATCACTCTCTAGGGTGTGCACCCTGCCCAGGTGTGGATGGACTTATCCTCTAAACCCAGGCTGATTGGCTGGGACACATGGTGAAGATGTGTCCAGGTGTGGTGGTGAAAATTCTAAAGTATATCATCCTGGCCCCATGAAGAAAGTCTTCTCTCAATCTCTCTCTCTCTCTCTCTCTCTCTCTCTCTCTCTCTCTCTTTCTCTCTCCCTCTCTTAGCCAAAATGTTCTTGGGTCCTCTGATAGGTCAGGTTTCTCTCTCACTGCAGCAGACCTGCTCAGGGGAGGGGTGAAATAAAAGAGATATCAATTTTTATCTTTTATTACTGTCTTCACTTTTTTAAAATCGTTTTGGAAGCACATGTTTTCTAAAATACCTTTTCATGTTTTTTTTTTTCTAAGATCCATGTTCATTTATGTGGGTTCATGGGCTCCAGATGGCACATATGGGCTCCTGGGGTCCATATGGCATAGCTCTCTTCTCCCCACTTCATCTTCCCTTACCTCCAAGTTTTCTATCTTCCCTACATCTTTGTAAGATCTGAATAAAATATGGTATTTTAAAAATCATTTCCTTTAATCTGGAATTTCCAATCCTTTGGTTAGTTTGAAGATATGAATTCAGAGCTTGTGGTTCCAGAAAGCACCCCAGAAACACCAATTCCTCCCACTAAAGACAGAGAAAATGGGTGCACCAGGACCTCCAGCTGCTGCAAATGGACTCCAGATGCTTGTGCCACTTTGTGCAGCTGGTTTATGTAGGTACTGGGGAATCCTTCTTAGGTCATTTGTCTGTGTAGGCACACAACACACACACACACACACACACACACACACACACACACACACACACACACCAAATAAATAAATAAACAGAGAGAGACAGACAGAATGAGAATTTCTGAGTTGTTTCTATTCCAGTGGGAAGTCTTATTTCTTGAAAAACATTGGCAACAGTTTAGAAAAATGAAAATAAGTTTTTTACACTAAACATTTAGGACTACTATCTTTCTTAACCTTTAAACCCTTAAGTATTCTAGTATTTAAAACCGTAGTGTTTGCCTCTATGCCTGAGTCTTTGGTAATTGAGAAAATAGACTCCAATTCATCTCTCTCTAAATAGTTATTAAGAGGTTCTTTTTAAAAAAAAGTCTGCTAAAAATAATGCTTCTTTGGTCTGGGGGGATGCCTTAGCAGCTAAGAGCTCTTGTGTAAACATAAGGGCCTGAAAGGGCTTGAGACTCCCAAGGAATTTGATTGCTTTGCATCTATGTGAAAAAAGAAAAGAAAGAACGAAAGAAAGAACGAACGAACGAAAGAAAGAAAGAAAGAAAGAAAAGAAAGAAAGAAAGGAAGGAAGGAAGAAGAGAGGGGCAGAGGGAGGAAGGGAGGGAGGAAGGAAGCAGAGCAGTAGCACCAGTTCTGCAGGAGGACAGAGACCAGAGAATGACTGTGGCTCACTAACAGAAAAGTACAGTTCTAAGTCATGGGAGGGACTGATTCCAGAAAGTATGAGGATGAGTGATAGAGGACTGTACCCAATGTCATCCTCTGGCCTTTGCCTATGCATACATGGGGCATGCACATCTGCGTCGCATGTATCACATTGAACCACACAAAATAAAGCTGCTTAGATTTTCTATATTTGCTTAAAATACAATTTGAACAATTAAATTGTATATCTCTAAACAATTAAATTGTATACCTCTAAACAATGACAGAGCTGTAATTCTAAAAGTAGTTAATGTGTGTGTGTGTGTGTGTGTGTGTGTATTCTCAACTCATTTTTATTTTGAGAAATTAATTTACCCTATGCCTGAATTATGAAAAAAAAGTATTTGTGTATTTATAGCTATACATGAATTTTTTTCTTTGTTATCTTAATTATTTTATTTTTTTATTAATTAGTTTTGTGCTCAGTGAATACAGTCAATTTGGTACCATTGTTAGGTTCATCTATGTCCTACTCCTCCCCCTGGCTCCTCCTTGTTGAGGTATATGGGTCATGCATTCTGGAGTTAGCCCACAGTTATGTGTAGGATAAATGTCTCTGCATATCATGACCCAACATGTGGCTCTGACATTCTTTCCGCCCCCTCTTCCACAAAATTTCCCTGAGCCATGTTGGGTTCATTTTTGGTCTGCTTTCAGTGATGAGGTGTTGGGGGCCTCTGGGTCTCTGGCTCTCTGATTTGGTAGGAGTTGATTTTTCTCTGTGTTGATCTCCTTCACCCTTTTGCTAGCACCTGATTCACCAAGAAAACAGCACCCTTGCTTGTTTTGCTAATTGTTCTTAGTTTCATCCAGGGCCCATTTGAGGTATGATTGGGTGGCTCTTTCCTTAGGATCTACATCTATCTGAACAAGAGAAGCAGATTATCCAATGTAGAGTAAGTTATCACCAGGCAAATGAGATAACCCTTACTTTTTTTTTTTTTTAATTTTTATTTATTTATTTATTTGAGAGCAACAGACACAGAGAGAAAGACAGATAGAGGGAGAGAGAGAGGATGGGCGCGCCAGGGCTTCCAGCCTCTGCAAACGAACTCCAGATGCATGCGCCCCCTTGTGCATCTGGCTAACGTGGGACCTGGGGAACCGAGCCTCGAACCGGGGTCCTTAGGCTTCATAGGCAAGCGCTTAACTGCTAAGCCGTCTCTCCAGCCCAACCCTTACTTTTTTATAGAGAATTTAATAGGTGTAGGCCATCTTGTAGCCCAGATTGGTGGTAGCTTGATAATGGAGAGTGGGCTTATGTTTGGATATGGTTCTGACTTGTTTCCCACCTCCAGCTATGGGTCCTGCACCACTGAGGGGATCAGCTAGCCGAATCAAGAACAGTTGGTTTCCCACCATGGCTGTGCACCACTATTGCACTTGTGATCAGCCCAGATCCATCACTAGAAGAATGGATAACTAAGATGTGATATATCTGCACAGTGGAATTCTAGACACCAGTAAGAAAAAAAAAAAAAATGACACAATGAAATTTGAGGGAATATGGTTGAACCTGGAACAGATCATTCTCAGTGAACTTACCCAATAACAGAAAAAAAATCACCACATAGTCTCACTCATCCACAGCACCTAACATGGATCTACCCAAGATGCTTTACATACCCAGCAAGCATCTCATGGACTAGATAATAGGATGGGTGGGGAGGGCGGGGAACTCAACAGAGGGGGTGAGAATCACAAATCTAGGCCCAAAGGGCAATGGTAACATAAAATTCTACATCCTAAAAGGCAGACCAAATGGCAAAACCTTCACCAGGCCCTTAGAAGGAACACCTGAGCCACAAGACACTGGAGAGGTTTTGATGAAGACTGACCTTAATCTTCTATAGCCTCTCTCTCTCTCCATTCTCTCTAAATCTTTTATATTGGTTATCTTCTTTCTTTCTTTTCTTAGTGGGCACTGACCTGTAACTCCTAGTATCAGCATATAGCTATCATCCACAATGGGCTTTTGATCAGAGACCTACAAGGTTTCCTAAAAGAAAGACAGATTTCTGTCAGAGTACTTGATGACCCACCAAAGGTTAATGATAAGACCCTACTGCTGAAGACACCTTTTGTGGTTGACGTGTAAAATGGAATGGCCTTATTTGCTGCTAACCTGTCGTGATGTATACAAGAGATTTTTATGAAGAACATTTTGTATGATATCCATTGGTCAATCATACACCTTTACCTCTCTCTCTCTCTCTCTCTCTCTTTCTCTCTGTGTGTGTGTGTGTCTGTCTGTCTCTCTGTATGCTCACATGTGTGCTCATGTATGTGTATGCAGGGGTGCTCACTCTGTATTTATAGTAACATGAATGTCACAGTGCATATGTGGAGGTCAGAGGACAACATGGGATGTGGTTCTCACCTTCCATCTTGTTAAACAGGGTCCCTTGTTTGCCACTCAAAATGCCAGTTTAGCTGCATTCTGAACACTAGGCTTCTACTGATTCCACTGCTCATTGCATCATAGACTTATGTACTATTTGTGTCTGGCTTTATATGTGTTCTGGGAATCCAAACTATGCTCATTGGACTTAAGCAGCAATGCTTTTAACCACTGAACCATCTCCCCAGATCCATATGTTTATATTTCTCTGTTAGCAGTCATGTTTTCAAGGTTTCCTTCCCATTTTGATGTTGGTTGTCCCCATGCCCATGGATATAGAAATCATGCACTGAAACTGGAAGCACATGTCCCACAGTGTTCATGACTAGTTTTTAAAATTCCAACCCCTGCTGTTCAATTTATATTTTGAACTCCTGTTTTCATGGTAAAAATTAATAATTTTTAATCCTTTTATTTTAAATAGTTAATGACTCAACCAATTTAAATGTTTAGTTATTCACAGAGCAATTAAAAACCTTGTACTAAGTATTTATTAACTAATTTATTTTTATGACAATTTATATAGCAATTTTCTTTAGATTCTGATAATCTTTTAGAATTTTACATCTATGAAAGACAATTATTTTTAATTATTAAGTCTTTCAGTTTTCCAGTAAAGTATATCTATAAGTTTGCACTATATTCATGTAGTACGGAATAACAAGTTTCTGCAATATACTACTATTATGACAACTTTCAAAATGTAGCCTGTACTAGTACAGCAACATGAAAAACAGCCTTGTCAAGTTTTAACATTAAAGTTGTAAGCCAGTTGAACTATTGGTGGTTGAATGATGACTTAATAAAAAATCTTGGCACAGAAAAAAGGAATATAAATGCAAATTCAAAAAATGAACTTCATATGTGCATATATTTACATATAGAGTATAAATAAAAAGCTACACCCAGAGAATATACCAAAACCAAGTTCTAGTACTACCATCTGATCCAGTGGCATTCTTCATGTGTAGATAATTTGACAACCTTTAATTAATGCATTTAGCCTTCATCTAAAAGTGAATATGTTGATATACTAATAAATCCAAAATATTATGAGGATTTGTGACATAATTGCATATAAGTTTATGAATGTGTTATCAGAGCTGGGTGTGATGGCACCCACCTTCAATCCCAGCTGAATTAGGAGGATCACAGTGAGTTTCTGGCCAACCTGGTGCTACAGAGTGAGTTTCAGATCAGCCTAGACTCAAGTGAGACCTTCCCTCTAAAAACCTCTCTAAAGTCAAAGGTAATTATTCATGGATCTGTCTGAGATATAAATCTCAGATTGTACATATTTTATACCAGGAAACATATTTTTATATGATTTTATCTTTATACTTAGGAAAAGGTACTCTATACTTATTCATATTTGTGATATAATGATAACTATTTGACTATTAATCATGTTCATTATTTAAATTATGAATATATTTCTCTAACAATCTTTGTTAATGGAATAATAAAAGAAATGCATTAAATACATAGAACATTCAAGAAACAGATACATAAGGCACAGAAAATTATTATTGTGATATTATTGTATGTTTATAATAGTATTGTATTATATTTGATAGTGCTGGAGATTGAACCCAGGATCTTACATATTCTAAGCAAATGGTCAAGACTGAGCTACATTCTCAGCCCATAAATAGAAAATTACAAGCATGGAATGGAGATAAAGGATGAAGTTTGAGAAAGAAAGTACAATATAACATTAATTACATATGCAAATATATATAAAACATCTCCAGTTCTACTTATAGTATAAATCTCCAGACTCTTTGGTTGGACAGTTGTGTAATGTATATATCATATTCTTTCTAAATACAATAGAAAGTAGAAAATTTCAGTATTTTAGATGCAGTCCCAATAATTTGATATAAAAACCCTTGCTCAGATCAAATATACATTATTTTTAAAACTTCCAAGGAGTGCTCACTTGCGAATCATGGATGACTGACTATAAGACATGAGAGAGACACTGAGAACAGCAGTTTGGTCATGAAGACAGGAATGCTATTGTCTGTGGCTCAGTCAAGAACAAGAGATACCCTCAACAGCTGAGGTAAGGCGCATGGTCTGCGTTTAGAGCAGAACACTGTGGTATCAAGCCTCATTCTCAATGAGGTTGTGCATTTTCAGCAGGCTCCCAAAGCTTATAGTGCCATTCACCATATATCCTTTTGGAAACTGCAAAATTTGCTAAAAAAAAAAAAAAATCTCAAATAGTATAACTTTTTGAATTAAATAAACAAAGCCATACCACATTATTATCTAGAGCCAAGTGATTAAAGATTTTGCATTTTCATGAACATCTACTGGTTGACAATGATAAGTACCCATGTAAAGCCAGACTTACAAAATTGTGCATGTGTCTGGAGTTCATTTGCAGTGGTTGGAGGGTGAGTCCATTTTCTCCATTTTTCCCTCTGTGTTTCTGTCTCAAATAAATTTAAAAGAGCATATTTTTAAAATTAAAATACTTAGAAGTGTAACAGAAAAAGTTGAACCACAAACTTTAAATATATAAAGGGTTTGAATATGTTAATTTAATTTAATTTTTAATTTTACTTGATATTAGATATTAAATAAAGTAAACTCAATTTTTGAGGATTTGTCATTTGATCCAGTGTAACAGTTACCTTCTGTTGCTGGGTCAAATCTTATGACCAGGGGCAGATTATTGGAGGAAAGGGTTCTTTCAGTTTACAATTTCAAGAGGAAGTTTCTTTATAGCAGGAAAAGCATGACAAGCCTTAGTTGGAAGCTTAGGTCAAATCTTGTCACAGGACCAAGTAAAGAAAGTAATCAGAATGAACTAGCTATCAATACCCAGTAAGGTGGGACAAGTTAACCTCAAGATCTGCCCCCAGGAAGTGAAACACCTCCTCCCACAAGATTCCATCTCTCAAAGCTCTAAAACTTTCCCAATTGTCACCAGCTGAGGACCAAGTATTCAAAAGAAAAGAGGATTTGGAGGACATTTCTTCCAAACTACCACATCAAGTGAATGAGAGTTTCAATTATCTGCATAGATATGGACAAGGTATTCCAATTCTTAGTAGGTACTATTTTGGTGGTATTCTTCTTGACCAATTCCTGGAAACTCTTCTTGTCTTAACATCATCTACATATCTGAATAACTTATCAAATTAACAAGTGACAAAGGCAATAGTCATAGAATTCTGGATTGGAAATAAAATGGGAAGAATTGAAACAAGGCCTGAGGAGATGGCTGTTAGTAAAGTACTTGTTGTTCAAGCCTGAAGATCACCAGTACCCACATAAAAGCCAGGGGCAGTGGCACATGTCTATAATTCCAGCACTGGGAAGTAGAGACAGCAGGATCCTCAGAACTCACTGGCTAGCTAGCCTAGCAGAGCTTCAGACTTAGGGAAAGACTCTGTCATGAAAGAGGAAGAATGACTGAGGAAGGCAATCAATCCTGATCTCTGGCCTCGACATCCCCCCACACACATGTGCATCCACACACACATGGTAACATGCATATGCACACAAAACAAGCTCACAACTTATACCACAAACTATATTTTTGTGTTTAACACTGCCCTCAATTGTCATAAAGAACATGTCTTCCTGTAATTGTACAGATATACAGTCACATTTTAGATTACAAATAAGACAGCCCAAGCTCACTGGAAAGGAGTGCCTAAAAGTCTTTGTATTGATTCCAGGTTTTTATTAGCATTCTTTTCCTTTCTTTGGTTTTTTCATTTCAAGTGCTATTGAGCTGTGTTTTACAAATGACAGCACACAATTTAGACTCTCTTTCTGTATCTCTATTTTTCTATCTATCTCTCTATCTATCTATCTATCTATCTATCTATCTATCTATCATCTATCTGTGTATATATGGATTGCATACAGCATCATAAGCTAGGAGAGAGTTTACTTGTATCATTGTCACTATAATCAAAATAATAAAAATATTTATTACCTTTAAAAGCTTTCTGGGACCAATTTGTTACTGTTTTCTAGTATTAACAAAGCTTGAGACCTACACCATTACAACTGTTAAGTGTGTAATGTCTTATTGTCATCTGCAGGTACTGTGTTGTAAATGAGAACTCTGAAATAAACTTATGTATAGCACAGACTTAATATTTACTTAAAAATTCCCACGCATATCCCTCTCTCCTTCGGTTACTGGTATTATATTTCTTATGCATTTGACTATTCTGTGCAATATTAGTCTTTCTGTGTGACTTAGTTACTTAACATATTATAATGTTTTTCAGTTCCATTCATATTGCTTCAAATGGTAAGATTTCCTTCATTAACATAGCTGAGTAGTATTAAATGCATTTGTGATGGGCATGTGCTTTTTTTACACATCATATCTGTGCACATCATGCAGCATGTAATCCATGTGAAGCTGCAGATATATCTTTGAGCTTCTCTTTGTAAATATGTGGATATATAACTAGAAGTGGTAGTATATGTAGGATATGTAGGGTGTGCATATGTGTGTGTGTGTTTGTTCAAGGTTAAACCAAGTGGCCCATATATCTTAAGTTAAGCAAGCACTCTATCTCTAAAGGAGCTGTTTGGTATTAACCTGTGATGAAGCTAGATACTGCTTTCTGTAGAGGTTATACCATTTCGCAATCCCTCCAGCACCACCTTGCAATCAATTGTTATCTTGTTTGAAAGAATAACAATTCTGCAGGTGTAAGGTTGACCTTTGTGATCTGCATATGCCTTTCAATTCTGACAAATAATGCATCATTTCATAAACCTATTGGCTATTTCTATGATATCTTTAGATAACATATATTCATATTCAAACCCACTTTCCATCTTTACTCTGGTGCCTTGTATAGTTTTTGAGTTATAGGAGTTTCAAATACATTATATTTTGGTATTAACCCCTTTAAAGATATATTGGATAATTTGCTATTTAATTCAATTCCATTCTTTGTTGTGTAGAAGCTGTTTTAGTTTGATACAGGCCAACTGGATTAGTTCTTATGAGGATAAAGTCAAGAAGCTATGCATGATATATAGGTTATATGAGTTTTTTTCTAGATGTCTTACAGTTTGAGAGGAATTAAACATTCAGTCTTTAATAAATTCTGGTTAATTTTTTAAAATTTTTTTTTAAGTTTTTATTTATTTATTTGAGAGTGACAGACACAGAGAGAAAGACAGATAGAGGGGGAAAGAGAGAATGGGCGCGCCAGGGCTTCCAGCCTCTGCAAACAAACTCCAGATGCATGCACCCCCTTGTGCATCTGGCTAACGTGGGACCTGGGGAACTGAGCCTCGAACCGGGGTCCTTAGGCTTCACAGGCAAGCGCTTAACAGCTAAGCCATCTCTCCAGCCCAACTTTTTTAAAATTTTTATTAACATTTTCCATGATTATAAAAAAATATCCCATGGTAATTCCCTCCCTCCCCACCCCCACACTTTCCCATTTGAAATTCCATTCTCCATCATATTACCTCCCCATTACAATCATTATACTTACATATATACAATATCATCCTATTAAGTATCTTCCTCCATTCCTTTCTCTTCCCTTTATGTCTCCTTTTTAACTTACTGGCCTCTGCTACCAAGTATTTTCCTTCTCACGCAGAAGCCCAATCATCTGTAGCTAGGATCCAGATATGAGAGAGAACATGTGGTGCTTGGCTTTCTGGGCCTGGGTTACCTCACTTAGTATAATCCTTTCCAGGTCCATCCATTTTTCTGCAAATTTTATAACTTCATTTTTCTTTACCGCTGAGTAGAACTCCATTGTGTAAATGTGCCACATCTTCATTATCCACTCATAATGGAGGGACATCTAGGCTAGTTCCATTTCCCAGCTATTAGAAATTGAGCAGCAATAAACATGGTTGAGCATGTACTTCTAAGGAAATGAGATGAGTCCTTTGGATATATGCCTAGGAGTGCTATAGCTGGGTCATATGGTATATCAATCTTTAGCTGTTTTAGGAACCTCCACACTGTTTTCCACAATGGCTGGACCAGATTGCATTCCCACCAGCAGTGTGGAAGGGTTCCTCTTTTTCCACATCCCCGCCAACATTTATGATCATTTGTTTTCATGATGGTGGCCAATCTGACAGGAGTGAGATGGAATCTCAATGTAGTTTTAATCTGCATTTCCCTGATGACTAGTGACGTAGAACATTTTTTTAGATGCTTATATGCCATTCGTATTTCTTCCTTTGAGAATGCTCTATTTAGCTCCATAGCCCATTTTTTGATTGGCTTGTTTGATTCCTTATTATTTAACTTTTTGAGTTCTTTGTATATCCTAGATATTAATCCTCTATCAGATATATAGCTGGCAAAGATTTTTTCCCATTCTGTAGGTTGCCTCTTTGCTTTTTCTACCGTGTCCTTTGCAGTGCAAAATCTTTGTAATTTCATGAGGTCCCAGTGATTAATCTGTGGTTTTATTGCCTGAGCAATTGGGGTTGTATTCAGAAAGTCTTTGCCAAGACCAATATGTTGAAGGGTTTCCCCTACTTTTTCCTCTAGCAGTTTCAGAGTTTCAGGTCTGATGTTAAGGTCTTTAATCCATTTGGACTTAATTCTTGTGCATGGCGAGAGAGAAGAATCTATTTTCATCCTTCTGCAGATATATATCTAGTTTTCCGCTGAGTATTTTTGGCATTTTTATCAAATATCATGTGGCTATAGCTACTTGGGCTTACATATGGGTCCTCTATTCTGTTCCACTGATCTACATGTCTGCTTCTATTTTGATCTCTAATTTTATTTGCTCTCCCCAGTTATCTATGATGAAATGTTGATGAGCTCAATAATGTACAGATCTCCTGCAGGCAATGACAGTCACTGTGAGGTTACAAATGCAATGACTACTTAATGTCCAAAAGACAGAGTTTCACAGCAACCCTCCTCAGCTTCTATGGTAGCAGTTCATCTTGGATTTAATTTTCAGTTTGTTTTTCCTCCCTCTCAAAACCCTTCTTCCAATCCCTTCCATCCTTTCTGTTTGGGCCTTGATTTGCTTATCAGGTATGTCAGCAACTTGAGCAGATGCAGGTTAGGAACTCTAGATAAGTGAGACCATGAAGTGTTTGTGTTTCTGAGATTGTGTGAGTTTACTGACTATGATCTTTTCCAAGTCTGTACAATTTTCTCCAAATTTCTTTGTACCATGTTTTTTTTTTTTTTTTCTTTTCTTGCTACTAAGTAGACTTCCATTTTGTAAATGTGCCAGAACTTCATTGTCCATTCATCCAATGATGGGCACCTGGGTTGATTTCAGTTATTAGCCATAATGAAATGATCAGCTATAAACTTAAGCAAATATCTCTGTAGTGATACATGGAACATTTAGGATGACTACTCAGTAAGGGAATATCTGGGTCTTTGGTACTTCTAGGTTCATCCATTCAGGAATCTCCATAATGATTTATGTTGTGGTTGTACAAGTTTACATTCCCACCAACAGTGGGTGAGGGTTCCTGTTTCTTCACATCCTTGCCAACATTTATTGTTAGATTTTTTTAATGATTGCAGTCCTTACTGGAGTAAATTGGAATCTCATGGTTGTTTTAATTTTAATTTCCCTAGTGGTCAGGGATGTTGAACATTTTCTTTACTGTGTGTTGGCCATGTGCATTTCTTCCTCTCAGAACTCCCTATTCAGTTCTCTCCCCCATTTTTGGAGTGAGTTGTTTGGTTGCTTTTTGTTTAGTTTTTTGAGCTCTTTATAGATTCTAGATATTAGGCTTCTGTCAGTGGTATAGCTGGGGAAAATTTGCTCCCATTCAGGGGAGGATGTGGTGGTTTGATTCAGGTGACCCAAATAAATGAAGGTATTCTGAATACTAGTCTCCCCAGCTGATGACAATTGGAAATTAAATCCTCCTGAAGGCAGAGTATTGGGGGGGGGGGGTGTTATGCATTTTGTACCCAGTTTCCTCTTGGCAGTGTTTAGCACACTCTCCTGATGCTGTTGTCCACCTTATGTGGGCCGGGGTGTGATGTCCACCCTCCACTCATGCCATCATTTTCCCATGCCATCATGAAGCTTCCCCTCAAGCCTATAAGCCAAAATAAACCTCTTTTCACACAAGCTGCTGTGTGATTTCTATCAGCAATGTGAACCTGACTGCAGCAGTAAAGTAGTACCAAGGAGCAGGATTGCTGCTAGATACCTACCTGACTGTGTGGCTTTGGCCTTTTGGAGCTGATTTTCAAGAGGAATATGGAAGGATTTGAAGCCTTGGCCTAAGAGATGCCTTTCAGTACTGAAAGAACAGCTTAGTGGACTAATCTAATCAGAGATGAAAGACCTGAATGCAGTAAGAACTATGTACTGTGAGGTTTGGCTTATGAATGTGAAAAAGAGCTTTGCTTGGACTGGGCTAGCAGTTTGAGTGAGAAGATTGCTAATATGCCTGTGTCCTGAGAAGTTGTGCAGGATTGCTATGCATAGAAATAAACTGGTGTGAGCAGAAGTCATAGACATACACACATACACACACACACACGATATTGGGGTGAACTGCTGTCTGCTGGACATTCAGCTGCAATTGAGAGATTACAATCTTGGAGATTGTGCCAGCTGACTTGAACTGGACAACAGGAAGAATGTAGAGTCTTTTGAAGGGGACTGAGTGCTCAAGGAGTGTCTTGTTCTTCAAAGTCTGCTTTACTCACCCCCCACCCCAGATTAACAAATTGGCACCATACCTAGTATTATGGAGTATAAGAAAGGCAAGAAAGAGAAGGCCATTGAGTTTACAAAACTGTCATGTGTTTTGTAAATGGCCATGGGCAATGTGAAGCAGGTTTGTTGGATGCCTGCATGGAAAACCACATGGGGCCATGAGGATGAACTATGGGTTGCTGTGGAGACCCAGTGGAGATGCTAGGACCACAAGATGGCTGCCAAAGAGAGCTGCTGCCCCGGGATGAGGTTTTCCAGGACTGAGTAGCATGGCTGGAGGGGTGGAATTGGAACTCCAGAGAATTGGTGCTGGTTCAAATTATGGGATTTGGAGACTTGTCACTGGCTATAATTGTTGGATTTGGAGCTAGAGACTTTGATGATTGCCCTGGCTGTTTTAAATTTTCTATTGGCTGGATATTTCTTTGCTATGCCCAGTGCCATCTTTTGCATTATGAATGTTTATTCTGTGGCATTATGGGTTTTGGAGGAACTTTTTTTTGGTATTATGGCTCAGTTAAAAGACCATGTGTTATAAGGATATATGAACATCATTGGAATTAATAAAAAACTTTGGGGACTTTTAAAGGTGGATGAATGTATTGCATTTTACATGATGTATGGTTTTCAGTTTATGGATGCCAGGGGCAGAATGTGGTGGGTTGATTCAGGTGTCCCAAATAAACTTAGGTATTCTCAATGCTATTCTCCCCAGCTGATGGCAATTGGAAATTTGAACCTTCTGGAGGCAGAATATTGTTGGGGGAAAGCTTATGCTTTTTTTTTTTTTTTTGGTCATTTTAAAGCAAAAATTTATGGCCATCTTTTATATACATATTTATTTATTTACTTATTTACTTATTTATTTGTTAAATTATTTAAGAGAGAGAAAATGGGTATGCCAGGACCTCCAGCCACTGCAAATGAATTCCAGATGTACATGCTACATTGTGTAGTTGGCTTACATGGGTCCTGGGGAATTGAACCTAGGTCCTTTGGCTTTGCAAGCAAGTGCCTTAACTGATCATCCATTTATCCACCCCCCTATGTAGTCATTTTTTTAATGTAAGCATAGTTCTTTTTTATTATTAGATATGAACACATTTTGTATGTAAACATCACATGTTTGTACCATCCTTTTCTTCCTCCCTGCCCCTTTTCTGAAGAGACCTTCCTCATTGGAGACTTAGGTCAACCCCATAGGGATTGTGGGTCATGCATTGTGGGGGAAGCAGTCAGTTATGGGAGAGAGGCAATGTCTGTGCAAAATGTCCCAACTTGTGGCTCTAACAATCTTCCCACCCCCTCTTCTGAAAAATTGCTTGAGCCATGCTGGGAACATTTTAAGTTGACTTCAGTAATAGACACTTAGGAACATCTGTATCTCTGGTTTGGAAGGTGTTGAGTGTCCTCAGTATCTTTCCATCACCCTTGTGCTGATATCAGCTTAACTAAGAGAGTAGAATTCTTTCTCATTTCACCATTTCCTCTGTGGTTTCACCTGGGGCCAGGGTGGAGTGCACTGGGTCATTTACCTCTTCAGGTCCAGTTGCTATCTCAAAAAGGGAAGCAGATTATTCAATGGAGAGTGAAGTCTATACCAGTTAAAGGGGATGACCATTACTAATTCAGAGAGAATTGAAGGGTTTAGACACTCTTACAGTCATATTAGTTGGAGCTTAACAATGGAAAGCAGAATCATTATCAGGATACAATTCTGACTTGTTTCCTAGTTCCAAATATGGTTTCCTTTCCAGTGAGCTGATCTGTTAGCCAATCCAAGAGCAGTTGGTTACCCACCATTGCTGTGTACAACTATTGCACTTGTGTGAGCATCACATCAAGTTGGTTGCTTCTGAGTCACTTAGGCTTTAAGTTGCTTGGATATGTTGGCCACATCCCGCTGGTAGCTCATGTTGGGCCTTCCAGCAACAGATGGGCTAATTATCTGGGGACGGGCTCTCCTTTGTATTGCAACCAGTTCTCTCCATGGTCTGTATCAACAATATTTGATGTCTTCAACATTAGGGTCTTACCATTAACCTCTGATTGATAATAAAGTGCTCTGGCAGAAGTCTATCTCGTTTGCTTTGGGAGACTAGTAAGTAGGTCTTTCTGGTAAACAGCTCATTGTGGATGTGGACCACATCTTGTACAGGGAATTACAGGCCAGTGCCAAGGGAAAAGATAAAAGAAAAATCCAGAGAAGAAAAGAAACAGGAGAACTGTGAGGTTAGGTTTTTGTCTCACTCTCTCTGAGGCCCTTTGATTCATGTGCTCCCTCTAACGTAAGCTTGAGGGTTCCACCTTTTAGTCTGATTGCCAGGATATAGGATTCTATGGTACCAGTTCAATTTGGGTTCATATTTTATATCACCCCCTCCAAACTTTCCTTTCCCCCAAGCCATACCTTCCCTATTGTCTAAACCTCAAGATGCTATTCAATTACATTAGCAACATGGGCTAGTTGAGTTTAGGAAATTCAGATGAATGAGATAATGCAACCACTGTCTTTCTGTGATTGTTTGAGATCACTTAGAAATATTAGTTGCAAGATCAACCATTTTTCTACAAATTACAATGTGTCATTTTTTTCTTACTGCTGAGTAGAATTTCATCATGTAAATATACCACAACTTGGTTACTCATTGATCCAAAGATGGCCACCTGGGTTGATTCCAGTTTTTAGCTATTATGAATTGAGCAGCTATAAACAATGTTGAGCAAATATCTCTGAACTGAAATGTGGATCTTTTAGGGTAAATGCCCAGTAAGGGATTAACAGAGTCTGCTGGTAACTCTGTATTCACCCTTTTTAGGAACTCCAAACTGATTTCCACAGTGGTTGCACCAGCTTACATTCCCACAAACAGTGAATGATGGTCCTATTTCTCAAAGCCTCACCAGCCTTTTTTTTTTTTCTTTTGATTTTGTTATGATTATTATCCTTACTGGAGTAAGGTGGAATATTATACTTGTTTTAAATTGCATTTCCTTAATGGTTAGGGATGTTGAACATTTTCTTAAATGTGTGTTAGCCTTTTGTAATTCTTCCTTTGAGAACTCCCTATTTAGTTCTCTGCCCCACTTTTAGAGTGGGTTGTTTCATTTTTTTTATTGTTTAGCTATTTTTAGCTCTTTGTAGATTCTAGATATTAGGCTTCTGCCAATAATATAGCTTTCTAAGATTTTCTCCCATCCAGTAGGTAATTTATTGGCCCTGCTTATGGGATGTTTGTCTGTGCAAAAGCTTTTTGGTTCATGAGATCCCATGGGTTGAGTACTTGTTTAAATTCTTTGGCTCCTAGGGTTTTGTTTAGGAATCCTTTTCCCCATCCTATATCATAGACAATGCTTCCTATTTTTTTTTTTCTTCCAGTAGTTGAAGATGCTAACGTCTTATATTGAGGTCTTTAATCCATTTGGACTTGGCTTTTGCCTATGGCAAAATGAGTGGGTCTAATTTCATTTTTATACATATGGTCATCCAGTTTCTCCAATGCCATTTGTTGCAGATGCTATCTTTTCTCCAGTCTACATTACTGGTACTTTTGTCAAGATCAAACAGTTTCAGATTTTTCCCTAAATTCTGGGTCTTCAATTCTATTCCATTGGTCTATGTTTCTGTTTTTATTCCAGTACAATGCTTTTTTTGTCACTATGGCTTTGTAATGTATATTTTGGTGAAGTATAGAAGTGTTTCTTTTGCTGAGGATATATTTGGAAATAAGAGGCATTCTGCCATTCCATATGAATTTTGAGATCATTTGTTCAGTCTCAGTGAAGAATGATGCTGGTATTTTTATTGATATTGTGTTAAATCTGTATATTGCTTTTGGTAGAATTGCCATTTTCACCATATTAATTATACCTATCCAGGAACATGGGAGTTCCTTTCATCTTCTCAAGTCCTCCTCTATTTCTTTCTTGAGTGTTTTTTATGTTTTCATGATATAGTTATTTCACATCCTAGGTTAGTGTTATTCCAAAATGTTATTTTTGTTGTTATTGTTGCTAATGAAAATTGTTTATTTCTTTGTATATTTTTCCTTTTGCATATAGAAAAGCTACTGATTTTTGTGCATTGATTTTGTATCCTGCAACTTTGATGAAGGAATTTACCACCCTAGAAGGTTTCGGATGGAGATTTTAGGGTCATTTGTATGCAGGAACATGACATCTGCAAATAGGGCTAACTTGTCATCTTCCTTTCCAATTTGAAACCCTTGTATTTCTTTCTCCTGCCTTATTGCTTGGGCTAGTAATTTTAGTACTATGTTGAAGAACAGTGGTAAGAGTGGACACTCTTTTCTTGTTCCCAATCTCAGTGGGAACTCCTTGAGATTGTCCCATTAAATATTAAATGGGCTTTATGAGCTTTATATATACTCTTTATTTGGTTGTGATATAAACCCTCCATACCTCAATCTTGTTTATTTTTTCAAAGGACTAGCTCTTTTTTCCATCAATTTTCTTCCTTAGTTTCCAGTTCATTAAATTCTGCTTTAGTCTTGATCATTTTCTTTCTATTGGGAGTTCTTTGAGTAGTATTCCTCTAGTTTTTCCAGTGCCTTTAGGTAGACAGTGAGGTTATTAATTTGGGATCTTTCTGTCTTTGTAATGAAGGTATTTAGGGCTATGAATTTTCCTCTTCAGAATGCCTTCATTTTGTCCCATACATTTTGGCAGGTTGTATTTTCATCATCATTTCATGCTGGTGATTTTACAATTACTTTTTTGGTTTATATAACAACTTATCCATTGTTTAAAAATGTGTTATTTATGATTGTGATGTCCTCATGTTGGATTATTCCCTTGATGAGTAAGAAGTGGCCTCCTTTGTCCTTTTTCATTGCTTTTGGTTTGAAGTCTAGTTTATCAGATATTAATATAGTAATGCCTGCTTGTTTTTATTTTATTTCCTGTTTCTTGGAATATCGTTTTCCAGCCTTTAACTCTGAGGAATCTTTAATGGTAATGTGGGTTTCTTGAAGACATCAGATAGAAGGGTCCAGTTTTTTGACACACCCTAATAACCTGTACCTTTTGATGGGTGAGTTAAGACCATTAATATTTAAGATGATTACTTTGAGGTTGGAGTTAATCCCTGCCATGATGAAATATTTTATGGTGTTTGGTGCTTTCTTTTGTTTTGTACTATTTGAGCCTGATCTACTTTGGTTATTGTGATCTTCTTGTTGGCTCTTGACATTGGTTGTTTGACTGTTCTGTGTGGAGTATTCCCTCCAAGTATTCTCTGTTGGTTTGGATTTGTGTTCATATAATCATAAAGTTGCCTTTTGTCATGGAAAGATTTTCTTCTTTCAACATCTATTATGAGGAATACATTTGCTGTGTAAAGTTGCTTGGTTTGGAAGCCATAGTTTTTCAGACTTTGAAGCATTCCATTCCAGGCCCTTCTGGCTTTCAGGGTTCCCACTGAGAAATCTGATGTAATTCTAATGGGATTGCCTTTGTATGTTGTGAATTTCCTCTCTCTTGCTGCTTTTAACACTCTCTCTTTGTTTTAATTGTTATGAGCATTAACTATGATGTGTCTTGGAGAGTTTATTCTTTGATCTTGTCTATTACCATAGTGATTCTACATATGTAGCAACAGTGAGTGAGGGTTCCTGTTTCTCCACATCCTTGCCAGCATTTGTTTTCATTTGATTTTTTAATGTTTGCTATCCTTACTGGCATAAAGTTGAATCTCATAGTTGTTTTGATTTGCATTTCCCTGATGGTTAGGGATGTTGAACATTTTCTAAAGTGTGTTTTCCATTTGTATTTCTTCCCCTGAGAATTCCCTGTCCAGTTCTTTGCCCCATCTTGTGAGTGGGTTGTTTGATTTTACTGTTTAGGTTTTTGAGTTATTTGTAGATTCTGGAAATTTGACCTTTCTCAGTTGATTAGCCAGCCAAATTTTTGTTCCATTCTATGGGTAATCTATTGGCTCTGCTTATTGTATGTTTGTCTGTGAAAAAAAAAAAAAAAAAAAACTTCAGCTTCATGATATCCCAATGGTTGAGTGATTATTTAATTTCCTGAGCTACTGGGGTTTTGTTCAGGAAGTCTTTACCCCTTCCTATATCATGGAAAGTTCCTCTTATATTTTCTTTCAGTATTAGCAAGAGTGTGGTGGTTTGATTCAGGTGCCCCCTATAAACTTAGGTGTTGTGAATGCTAGGTTCCCAGCTGATGGATATTTGGGAATTAATGCCTCCTGGAGGGAGTGTATCATTGGGGGTGGGCTTATGGGCTTTATAGCCAGTTTCCCCTTGCCAGTGTTTGGCACACCCTCCTGTTGCTGTGTTCCATCTTATGTTGGCCAGGAGGTGATGTCCACCCTCTGTTCATGCCATCGTTTCCCCCTGCCATCGTGAAGCTTCCCCTCAAGCCTATAAGCCAAAATAAATCTCTTTTTCCCAGAAGCTGCTCTTGGTTGGGTTATTTCTACCAGCAATGCGAACCGGACTGCAACAGTAAAGTGGTACCGAGGAGTGGGATTGCTGCTAGACACCTGACTATGTGGCTTCAGCCTTTTGGAGCTGATTTTCAAGAGGAATGTGGCAGGAGTTGAAACCTTGGCCTAAGAGATGCCTTTCAGTGCTGTAAGTACAGCTTGATGGTCTATTATGGTCAGAGCTACAAGACCTGAATGCAGTAAGAACTATGGACTGTGAGGTTTGGTTTATGAGGGTGAGAAAGAGCTTTGCCTGGACCTGGCTAACAGTTTGTGTGAGAAGCTTGCTCTTGTGCCCATGTCCTGAGAAGTTGTGCAGGGTTGCTTTGCGTAGAAATGAACTGGTGTGTGCAGAGGGATATGGCACAGAAAGGAAAATCTTTGGGTGAACTGCTGCCTGTTCAGCTGCAACTGAGAGATTACAACCTTTGAGACTGGGCTTGCTGACCTGTGCTGGGGCAACAAGAATGTAGACTCTTTAGAAGGGGCCTGAGTGCTCTAGGAGTGTCCTGTTCTTCAAAGTCTGCTTTATTCCCCCCTGGATTAACAAATTGGCACCCTACCTAGTATCATGGAGTATAAGAAATGCTCGAAAGAGGGTCATTGAGTTTACAACACGGTCTTGTGTTTTGGAAATGGCCACGGGCAGTGTGAAGCAGGTTTGCTGGTTGCCTGCATAGAGACCCCATGGGGCCATGAGGATGAACCGTGGCTTGCAGTGGAGACCCAGTGGAGATGCCAGGACCATGAGATGGCTGCCGAGGTGCTGCTGGCCCCGATGAAGTTTCCCAGGACTGTGAGTAGCCTAGCTGGAGGGACGGAATGCCAGAGACTTGTTGCTGGTTAGAATTATTGGACTTGAAGATTTGTCACTGGCTAGAGTTGTTGGACTTGAAGCTACAGAGTTTGATATTTGCCCTGGTTGTTTTAAATCTTGTATTGGTTGAATGTTTCTTTGCTATGCTCAATGCCATCTTTTGCAGTGTAAATATTTATTCTATGCCATTATGGGTTTTTTGAGGTTATATTTTGGTATTATGGCTCCGTTAAAAGATCTTGAACTATGGGGATGTATGAACATCATTGCGATTGATGAAAAACTATGGGGACTTTTAAAGTCAGACTGAATACATCATGCATGGATATCTGTTTATGGGGGCCAGGGGTGGAATGTGGTGGTTTGATTCAGGTGTCCCCTGTAAACTTAGGTGTTGTGAATGCTAGGTTCCCAGCTGATGGATATTTGGGAATTAATGCCTCCTGGAGGGAGTGTATTGTTGGGGTGGGCTTATGGGCTTTATAGCCAGTTTCCCTATGCCAGTGTTTGGCACACCCTCCTGTTGCTGTATTCCATCTTATGTTAGCCAGGGAGTGATGTCCACCCTCTGCTCATGCCATCGTTAGCCCCTGCCATCATGAAACTTCTCCTGAAGCCTGTAAGCCAAAATAAATCTCTTTTTCCCAGAAGCTGCTCTTGGTTGGGTGATTTCTACCAGCAATGCAAACCGGACTGCAACACAGAGTTTCTGGTCATATATTGAGATCTTTGATCCATTCAGACTGAAATTTTGTGTATGGCAAGACATGTGGATCTAGTTTCGTTTATTTGCACATGGTTATTCAGTTTGTTCAGCACAGTTTCTTAAATATGCTGTCTCTTTTTGAGTCTACATTGATAGAGCCTCTGTTGAATATCAAATAGCTCTAGTTACTTGACCCAAAGTTCCAGTCCACTATTCTTGTCCATTGGTCTATAATCCTGTTTCAATGCCAGTGCCATGCTATTTTTGTTACTATACATTTGTAATAGAGCTTTAGATCAGGTATGGTGATGCCTCCAGATGTGTTTCTTTTACTGAGGATGTGTTTGGTTATCCAAGGCCTTCTGCCATTCTGTTTAAATTTTGTAGATAATTTTTCTATCTCTGTGAAGAAAACCATTGGGATTTTTATTGGTATTGACCTAAATCTGTATATTGCTTTTTGTAATGTTGCCATTTTCACAATGTTAATTCTGCCTATCCAGGAGTGTGGGAGGTCTTTCCATTTTCTCAAGTCCTCCTCAATTTCATTCTTGAGTGTTCTTATGTTTTTATTATATCAGTCTTTCACATCTTTGGTTAATGTTATTCCAAAGTATTTTTTGTTATTGTTGATATTGAAAATGGGACAATGTCACTTATTTCTTTCTCTGTATCTTTGTCTTTTGCATATAAAAGTCTACTGGTTTTGTGTTTTGATTTTGTATCCTGCTACTTTGCTGAAGGAGTTAATCACTTTTAAGAGTTTTGAGATGGAGGTTCTCAGGTCTCTTATGTATAGAATCATGTCATCTGATAATAGGGCTAACATAACTTATTCCTTTCCAATTTGTATCCCTTTTATTTATTTTTACTGTCTTATTGCTTGAGGTAGGACTTCCAGTACTATATTTAAGTACAGATGTGAGAGTGGAGACACCTGTATTGTTTCTGATCACAACAGGAATTCCTTTAGTCTCTCCCAATTAAGTATTATTTGGGCTTTAGCAGTTTATATATAGCCTTTATTATGTTGAGATATAAACTGACAATGCCTTTCTCTAGTGTTTTGATCATGAAGTGATGATGTAGTTGGTCAAAGTCCATTTCTAAATCTATTGAAATGACCATGTGTTTATATTTTAATTATTTGTGGTATTTATTTTAACATCTTTTCCTTCATTTCTTTTTCTTTTTTATACTTTTTATTAGTTATGTACACAGTTTGTATACAGTCATATTGGTGCCATTGTTAGTCACCCTCCTGTTCTGCCCCCTCCTCAATGATCCTCCTCATTAGGGAATGTGGGTTGTGCATAAAGGGTTAGTCATCAGTTATGGGTATGAGGAAATGTCTCTGTGCATAATGTCCCAACATATGGCTCTAACAATCTTCCTTCCCCCTCTTTTGAAAACTTCCCTGAGCCATGATGGGTTCATTCCAGTTGTATTTCAGTGATGAGGTCTTGGGAGCCTCTATGTCTCTAGATATCTGGTTTGGTAGAATTTGAGTATTCTCTGCTTCTACCTCCTTCACCCTTGTGCTGGTACCAGGTTCGCCCAGAAAGCAGCATTCTTGCTCATTTCCCCAATTACTCTTTGGTCCTGGTCATGTGGTTTTTGTGTGTATTCTTATTTATGTAGTGTATTACATTGACAGATTTCTGTATGTTGAACCAACCCTGCTTTCCTGGATTAAAGACTACTTGATCAAGGTAGATTATCCTTTTGGAGTATTGTTGAATTTCTTTTGCAAGGATTTTCTTCATGATCTTTGTATCTAAATTCTCTAGGGATATAGGCCTCTGATTTTCTTTCCTTATTGCATCTCTGTCTGGTTTTGGTGTTAGGGTGATGCTAGCTTCATAAAAGGAATTGGGCAGTTTTGCCTATTCTCTCATTATATGGCATAGTTTGATAAATATTGGTTTCAGTTCTTCCATGAGGGTTTGATAGAATTTAGCTGAGAAACATTCCATCCTGGACTCTTCCTTTTGGGGAGGTTTTTTATTCCTTTCTCATTCTCAATGGGTGTTGTAGGTTTAGGAGGTTGATCTGCTCTGAGTTTAGCTTTGGCAGGTGCTATGTGACCAGGAATTCATCCATTTCCTCCCTATTATCCAATTTTCTGCCATGGAGGTTTTTGAAATAAGTCCTGATGATTCTCCCAATTTCACTTGTGTCGGTTGTGATTGCTGATTGCTCATTTTTCATTTTTCATTTTGATAATTTGAAACATCTATCCTTTCTCTCTCTCTCTCTCTCTCTCTCTCTCTCTTGATCAAATTGTCTGGGGTTTAACAATCTTGTTTATTTTTTCAAATAACCAGCTCTTTTTTTTTTTTTTTCTATCATGTTCTTAGCTGTTTTCTTAGTTTCCAGTTCATTAATGTCTGCTCTGATCTTAATTATTTCATTCTATCTGGAACTTTTGGGTTGGATTCTTCTTGTTTATCTAATGCCTTAAGTGGATGGCTAGGTTATTGATTTGAGATCTCTCTGTCTTTGTTATGAATGCATTTAGTGCTATGAATATTCCCCTAAGAACTGCCTTCATTGTGTCCCATAAGTTTTGGTATGATGTGTTCTCATTGTGGTTCAATTCTAGAAATTTTGCAATTTCATTTTTTATTTCATCCATTTATTTTGTAAAATGTATTGTTCAGCTTCCAGGAGTTTGTGGGATTCCTGGCACATATTTTGTTGTTAATTTCCAGCAATGCAAAATTGTGATATGATATCATGCAAAAAAAATTATGTAGATCTTCCTAAATGTATGGAGACAGGCTTTATGAACCACGATGTGATCTACTTTAGAGAAGGTTCCATGGGCTGCTGAGAAGAATGTGTAATCTATGGATTTGGAGTAGAATGTATGTTAGGTCTAATTGATTTGTGGTGTTGTTAAGCTCTCTTATTTTTCTGTTAATATTCTGTTGGGATGATCTATCTACTGCTGATGGTGGAGTATCAAAATTCCAGACTATGCTATTTTGTGCATAAAGATTGACAATTGTGATAGCCTCTTGTTGGATCATTCCCTTGATAAGTAAGAAGTGGCCTTCTTTGGCTTTTTTGGTTACTTTTGATTTGAAGTCTATTTTATCCAATATTAGTATAGTTATGCCTGATTGTTTCTTACTTCCATTTGCTTGGGATATCCTTTTCCACATTTTCACCCTGAGGAGGTATCTGTCTTTAGTGCTGAGGTGGGTTTCTTGAAGACAGCTGGTTGTGAGGTCTAAATTTCTTTTCTTTATTTATTTCGTTTTTAATTATTTTTTAAATTTTTTTGGTTTTTCAAGGTAAGGTCTCACTCTAGCTCAGGCTGACCTGGAATTCACTATGTAGTCTCAGGGCAGCCTTGAACTCTCAGAGATCCTCCAATCTCTGCCTCCCATGTGCTGGGATTAAAGGCATGTGCCACCACTCCTGGCATGAGAGGTCTACTTTTCTAATCCACCTTGTTAGCTTATATCTCTTAATGAGTGAATTAATGCCATTAGTGTTTAGAGTAATAATTTTGAGGTTTGGTTTAATTTTTGCCACACTGTGGTGGTTTATGTAGTTTGCTGTTTTCTTGAGCTTTGTATTTTTTTGTGTGCATTCTCTGAGTATGGTTATTGTGTTCTGCTTCATGTTGACCCTTGAGGTTGGTTATTTGACTCTTCTGTGTGGAGAAGTCCCTGAAGTACTATCTGTAGTTTGGCTTTATATTCATTAGTTGTAAAGTTGACTTTTATTGTGAGCAGTTTTTCTTTCACCATCTGTTATGAGGGATACTCTTGCTGGGTAGGCTAGTTTGTGTTGGACACCATAAGTTCTTAGACTTTGTAGTGATCCATTCCAGGCCGTTCTGGCTTTTAGGGTTTCCTATGAGAAGTCTGGAATAATTTTATGGGGTTAACTTTATGTTTAATGGGTTGTTTCTCCCTAGCTGCTAGTAGTACTCTTTGTTATCAGTGTTTGGAGTTTTAATGATATGTCTTGGAGAATTTTCTGTGGGTCCAATCTGTCTCAAGTTCTGTTAGCTTCTCATAACTTGATGGGACTTTCTTTTGAGAGGTTGGGAAAGTTTTCTTTGGTAATTTTGTTGAATAAGTTCTCCATGCCTATTATCTGAATTTTTTCCCCTTCTGGTATTCCCATGATCCAAATGTTGGGACATTAAAGGGTATCACACATTTCCCTCATGTTCTGTTCATTAAAAAAATTTGAACTTTTTGGACTTCCGGTCAAGATGGCGACCGCCTAGCTGCACTACAGACAACAAGGAAAAAAAAAGGCAAGTTTTCAAGGGAAATTAGGAACTTTTTACAAGAGGGAGGGCACAAATTGGGGTAAAAGAGGGAAGCAAACACCCCCGCGACCCACGCCCCGCCACCCTGCCCACGTGACCCGCCATGACCCCACAAGCCCTGCTTCTCATGTCCTCACACCCCATGCCCCTCCCCCCCCAGAACGCCCCATGCTCCCTATCCACACGTGGCAGGCGCGGCCCGAGCGCCCAGCGGTGTCCTGCGCCCCTCGCGCACACCAGAGCACCCCAACCCCCCCACGCGTCCAGCAACCCCACACTTACACACCCCAGCTCATCCAGCGCACCCTGAGCACCGTGCACCCAGTGCCCCCGGCGCCCCGCCCCGGCGCCTCCTGCCCCCCTCACCCCAGGTGCCCCTCGTCCCCATGCCGCACGCGGCCCACGCGCCCCTCGCGTCCCAAGTGCACCCCTGCATGCCCAGGCGTGCCCCGAGCCCCCCCCCCGCATGCCCCGCGCCCATCGTGCCCCCCCCCAGCACTCCGCTCCCCCACGCGTCCTGCACCCCAGCGTGCCTCAGCATGCCCTGCACCCCCTCCACGCCCTGCGCACCCCGTGCGACCCCCGTGACCCCCTCCGTGCACCCCGCCCCCCCACAAGTCCAGAGCACCCCGCACCCTGGTGTGCCCGGCGCCCCCTAACCCCCTGTGCACCCCACGCCCCTATCCCCCCACGCACCGCGGCATCCCGCACCTCCCGCATGCTCCCCCACGCCCCCCTGTGAGCCCCATGCCCCCCCCACTCGCCCCGCGCCCCATGACCCCCCTGTGCCCCACACACACCTCCTGCACATGCGCCCCTCGCCGCCTGCAACTGACCAGAGCGCCCCACGCCCCCCCGCCCCCCCAGGGCACCCACCCTGCGTCCCCTGAGCCCGGCCGCCTTCCACACGCCCCACCCTGATTGCCTGGTGCCCCGGTGCGCCCCGCGCCCCCCCCCACCGCGTGCCCCACTCGCTCCATACACCCTGTTGCACCCCGCGCCCCCCATCTGCCCACCTGCCCACACACCCTCCGCACGTCCCATGTGGCTGTCCTCTGATCGGGCACCCACCAGTCACACCTGTCAGCCTGCTGCACTGAAGCTGAGACCTCCTACCTCACCCTTGTTCTCTGATCCTGCGAGTAGACCAGCCACGTAGTGCTCTGTTCGTAGGCCTATGGGGGCCACCCCTGCCATGAATAGGTGGCTGCCAGATTCCCTGCTGCTGTGCTCACATCACTTGCCGCCAGTTAGCCTTTGCTGTGTCCTGATTCCTTACCCACATCATCTGCCTCTGCACTACAATTGCACATGCAGTGGGCCCACTCCCACAGCAAGAGCCACACAAGTCCACACTGAGTTACTAGCGCCAGCACAGGTGCCATCCCCTACCTGTACATTGCCACCCATCCCCCACTCCCCTGAGGCAGGAGAGCACAGACTGTTTACAGACCCCAGTGTACCCAGCCAGAGTCTGGGCACCTTCAGGGCTTGCTACCTCAGTCCACTTTCAAGCTCAAAGGCAGGCAGCTTAGGTGAATTACTGGGTGAGAATTCAGGCAACTTTGGTGCCCCTGTCAGGCTATAGATAGGCGGCTTTGGCAAGAGTGAGCAAAAACCCAGGCTGCTTGCAACTGCCCCAGGCTGCCTTGGATTTGCATTAAGCTAGATCCCAGGCTGCTCCACCCACCTACCTTCCCATACACTGACATGGGTAGACCACAGCTCAAAAAAATTACACGAAAAATAAAATGCAAGGAAATCCAGACACATCACCCAGTCCAACAAGGATCACAACTAACAACAACATAGAAGAGTGTTTAGGATCAGAACATCAAGTGGAAGCAATGAAAAATGCAACCCTGACCAAACTACTGCTAGAACTGACAGGAAAGCTACAAAGGATAGATAATCGTATGGATGCTACCATCACTAAGCTAGAGCAATATGATAAGACACTGGAAGGAATTCAAAGACAGCTAAGAGAGTTGGGGGAGAGTGAAAAAAAAGAGGACCTTAAAAATCAGCTGGCCACACTAAATGAAAACATAAAGAAATGCAAGAATGATTTCCAAGAATCATCAAGAAAATCAGAAAATGAGACAAAAAGGGAGCTGGACAAATCGATGGAAGTGATATATAGGAAAGTAGTAGAAAATGCAAACTTAATTGAACAAGTCCAAAACTCACTAGAGGCTCTCAAGAATAGAGTCAGTGAAGTGGAAGATAGAAATTCTGATCTGGAAGACAGGATGGAAGAAACAGTTCAAGAGTCCAAAAATTTCAGTAAGTTCAAAAGTTCCTGTGAACAGAACATGAGAGAGTTGTGGGATACACTTAAACGTCCTAATATCAGAATCATTGGAATACCAGAAGGAGAAGAATTTTAGACCAAAGGCATGGGGAACTTATTTAACACAATAATTGAAGAAAACTTCCCCCATCTCTTAAAAGAAAGGCCCATCAAGATTCAAGAAGCAAACAGAACTCCTAACCGACTAGACCATAGGAGAAACACCCCAAGACATATTATCATTAAGACTCTAAACATTGACACCAAGGAAAAAATCCTAAAAGCAGCTAGGGAAAAACAGCACACCACTTTCAAAAGAAACCCCATCAGAATTACTTCAGACTTCTCAATGGAAATCCTGAAAGCTAGAAGGGACTGGAATGAAACTCTCCAAAGTCTAAGAAACTATTGCTTCCAATCCAAACTACTCTACCCGGCAAAAGTCTCCCTTATAATAGATGGTGAAAGGAAAGCTTTCCATGACAAAACTCAGCTTTACAATTATATGAACACAACACCAAACCTACAGAAAGTACTCCAGGAAATTCTCCACAGAGAAGAAACAAATAACCAAACACAAATGCCTACAAGAAGCAGATCACAGCAACCAAAACCACTGTAGATAGAAAAAATAAATAAATAAATTCCATGGAAATGCCAACACACCTCTACCACCACAACATGACAGGGATCAAATCAAATCTCACAGTCATCACCCTAAACATTAATGGCCTTAATTCACCCATCAAGAGACACAGGCTAACAGGGTAGATCAAAAAATTATACCCCTCCATCTGCTGCCTTCAAGAAACCCATCTTACCACTAAAGACAGAAACCTCCTCAGGGTGAAAGGGTGGAAAACAATATTCCCAGCAAATGGGAATAAGAAACAAGCAGTTGTAGCTATATTAATATCAGATAAAGTTGACTTCAAACCAAAACCAAAAAAAGACAAAGAAGGCTACTTCCTACTTATAAAGGGAACAATTCATCAAGAGGATATCACAATCATAAATCTGTATGCACCAAACACAGGGGCACCACAGTTCATAAAACAAAACCTACTTGACAATAAAACAGAAATAACCACCAACACCATCATAGCTGGGGACTTTAACATACCATTATCAGTAATAGACAGATCATCCAAACAGAAGCTCAACAGGGAAGTAAGAGAGCTCAACAAAACCATAGAGCACTTAGACCTAACAGACATCTACAGAACTTTCCATCCCAAATCCACGGATTACACATTCTTCTCAGCAGCCCATGAACATTCTCTAAAATAGACCATATACTGGGTCACAAAGATAGCCTCCAGGACCAGATGGATTACCAGCTGAATTTTATCAAACCTTCATGGAAGAACTCAAACCAATCTTCCTAAAACTGTGCCACACAATTGAAGAACAGGGAAAGCTACCCAACTCCTTTTATGAAGCTAGTATCATCCTAGTTCCAAAACCAGGTAGAAATGCCACAAGAAAAGAAAACTACCGGCCTATTTCCCTCATGAACATACATGCAAAGATCCTGAACAAAATACTCACAAACCAAATCCAACAACACATCAAAAGCATTATCCACCTTGACCAGGGGGGATTTATCCCAGGATCACAAGGGTGGTTCAACATATGAAAATCTGTCAATGTAATACACCACATAAACAAGCATAAATATAAAAACCACATGATCATTTCGATAGATGCAGAAAAGGCCTTTGACAAGATACAACATCATTTCATGTTCAAAACATTGGAGAGAATCGGCATGGCCGGTTCACATCTTACCTTAATAAAGGCGATATACAAAGCTCCAAAGGCCCAAATAATACTGAATGGAGAGATACTGGAGGAATTCCCATTGAGATCAGGAACAAGACAGGGATGTCCTCTCTCACCTCTGCTTTTCAATATAGTTCTGGAAGTCCTAGCCTAAGCAATAAGGCAGGAGAAGGAAATAAAAGGGATACAATTTGGAAAGGAAGAAGTTAAGTTAGCTCTATTCGCTGATGACATGATTGTATATGTAAGAGACCCGAGAGACGCCATAACAAAACTTCTGAAGGTGATTAACTCCTATAGCAAAGTAGCAGGATACAAAATCAATGCACAAAAATTGGTAGCATTTCTGTATGCAAATGACAAAGACACAGCAAAAGAAATAAAGGACATAGTCCCGTTTTCAATAGCAACAAAAAAAAAAAAAAAAAAAAAAAACTTGGAATAACGTTAACCAAGGAAGTAAAAGATCTATACAACGAAAATATAAAAATTCTCAAAAAAGAAATTGAGGAGGACTTGAAAAGATGGAAAGACCTCCCATGCTCCTGGATAGGCAGAATTAACATTGTGAAGATGACAATCCTACCAAAGGCAATATATAGATTTAATGCAATTCCAATTAAAATCCCTACAGTGTTCTTCACAGATATAGTAAAAATGATCTCAAATTTCATATGGAAAGGCAGAAGGCCTCGCATATCCAAACATATCCTCAGCAAAAAAATACCTCTGGTGGCATCACCATACCTGATACTAAGCTATATTACAAAACCATAGTAATAAAAACTGCATGCTACTGGCATAAAAACAGGTGTATAGACCAATGGAATAGACTTGAGGACCCGGATTTTGGGCCAAGCAACTATAGCTACTTGATATTTGACAAAGGCCCAAACAATATAGACTGGAAAAAAGATAACATCTTCAACAAATGGTGCTGGATAAACTGGATAACCACATGCAGGAGACTAAAACTTGATCCACACATTTCACCATGCACAACCCTCAAATCCAAATGGATCAAAGACCTCAACATAAGAGCAGAAACTTGAATAAAACTGGAAAAAAAATTAGGAAGTACTTTCCATGATATAGGAATGGAAAAAGATTTCCTGAATAAAACCCCAGTGGCTCAAGTTCTTAAACAGTCACTCAAGCATTGGGATCATGGGAAGCTGAAGAGTTTCTTTACAGACAAGTGAGATCATCTCAGGAACACAGGGATGGTTCAACATATGGAATCTGTCAACATAATACACCACATAAACAAGGTTAAACACAAAAGCCACATGATCATTTCAATAGACGCAGAAAAGGCCTTTGACAAAATATAGCATCACTTCATGATCGAAACATTGGAGCGAATTGGCATGGTTGGTTCATATCTTAACATATTAAAGACAACATACAAAGCTCCTAAGGCCCAAAATAATACTCAATAGAGAATTTACATTGAGATGAGGAAAAAGACAGGGTTGTCCACTCTCACCTTTTCTCTTCAACATAGTACTGGAAGTTCTAGCTCAAGCAGTAAGACAGGAGAAAGAAATAAAAGGGACACAATTTGTAAAGGAAGAAGTTAAGTTAGCTCTATTCACAGATGACATGATTGCATACATAAGAGACCTGAGAGACTCCATCCCAAAACTCTTAAAGTTGATTAACTCCTATAGCAAAATAATAGGAGGCAAAATCAATGCACAAAAATCAGTAGCCTTTCTTTATGCAAATGCCAAGGTACAGAGAAAGGAATAGAGAAAGGAATAAGGGACATGGTCCCATTTTCAATAGCAACAACAAAAATAAATAAATACTTTGGAATAACACTAATCAAGATATGAAAGACCTATATAATGAAAACATTATACCACTCAAGAAAAATGAAGATTACAGCAGAGTTTAATGAACTAGAAACTAAAAAAAAAAAAAAAAAAAAAAAACAAAAACAAAAACCAAGAAGAACAACAGCAACAAAAACAGAATTGATGAAACAAAGGGGTGGTTCCTTGAAAAAATAAACAATATTGAGGCAAGGAGGGTTTATATCTCAACAAAATAAAGGGTATATATAAAGCTCCTAAAGCCCAAATAATACTTAATGGGGAAAACTCAAAAACTCAAGGAGTTCCCAGTGAGATTGGAAACAAGACAGGAATACCCACTATCAGTACTGATCTTCAATATATTACTATAATTACTAGTCCAAGCAATAAGATAGGAGAAAGAGATAAAGTGATACAAACTGGAATAGAAGAAGTAAAATTTGGCCTACTTGCAGATAACATGATCCTATATATATGTAACCCAAAAATCTCTACCTCAAAACTTCTAAAGGTGATAAATTTATTTTGCAATGTGGCAGGATACAAAATGGATAAACAAAAATCAGTATTTTTCTGTGTGCAAAGGACAAGTATACACAGAAAGAAATCAGTGAAGCTGTTTCATTTTCAATAGCAACAAATTTAAATACTTTGTAATAACACTAACCAAGATATGAAAGACCTATATAATGAAAACATAATACCACTCAAGAAAGAAATAGAGGAAGACTTGAGAAAATGGAAAGTCCTCCCATGCTCCTGGATGAGTAGAATTAATATTGTGAAAATGGAAAATCTACCAAAAGTAACATACAGATTTAATGTAACCCCAATAAAAATAACAATCATTCTTCACAGAGAGAAAAAAAAAAGGATCTCAAAATTCATAAGGAGTGGCAGAAGGCCTCAGATATCTACATATATCCTCAGAGTAAATAACACACACACACACACACACACACACACACACCTCTGGTGGTATCATTATACCCAATCTAAAACTACATTACATAGCCATAGTGACAAAAATAGTATGACACTGGAATAAAAACAGAAATATACACCCATGGAAAAGAATTGAAGACTGAGACCTTAGGTCAAGTAACTGAAGTAGCTTGAGCTTTGACAAAGGTGCTAATAATGTAGACTGGAGAAAAGACAGCATCCTCAACAAGTGGCGTTGGACAAATTGGATAACCCTATGTAGAAAAATGAAATTAGACACACTGATTCAACCATACATAAAAATAAAGTCCAAGTGTATTAAAAACATCAATATAATTCCTGAAACTCTTCAAATACTGGAAGAACAAAAAAGAGGCTTTTTCCATCATATAGGACCTGGAAAAGACTTCCTGAACAAAACCCCAGTAGCCCAGGAAATAAAGCAAGCATTCAAACCATGGGAGCTCATGAAAGTACAACACTTTCAAACATAATAGTTTACCATAAACTGAGCCAACACATTACCCACTGACTGGGAGAAAATATATGCCAGGTATACCATTGACAGAAGCCTGATATCTAGAATCTACATAGAATTCCAAAAGCTAAAAAATAAAAAAATTCAAACAATCCATACCAAAAGTGGAGCAGATAACAAAATAGGGAGTTCTTAGAGGAAGAATTACAAATAATTACCAAACACTTTAAAAAATGTTCAACATCCCTTACCATAAAGAAAATGCAAATTAAAACAACTATGAGATTCCACCTTACCCCAATAAGGATAGCAAAAATTTAAAAAGCAATGCAAAGAAATGTTCATGAGGATGTGGAGAGATAGGAATCCTCATTCACTGTTTGTGTGAATGTAAGCTGGTACAACCACTGTGGAAATCAATTTGGAGCCTCCTGAAAATAATGAATATAGAGTTACCAAGAGACCCTGTTATCCCCTTATTGGGATTTTACCCTAAAAACCCTAGATTTCAGTTCAGAGATAGTTGCTCAAACATGTTTACAGCTACTCAATTCATAATAGCTAAAAACTGGAATCAAGCCAGGTGTCAACCACTGGATGAATGGTTAACCAAGATGTGATATATGTATACAATGGAATTTTCCTCAGCATTAAGAAGAAAAATGACACAATTAAATTAGTAAAAATATGATCAAACTTGGAACAGATGATTCTAAATCAACTCACACAATTATAGAAAGACAACCATTGCATGGTCTCACTCATAAGTTTCTAACAAGAATTAGTCCAAGTTGCTGAAATATCTGAATTTCATCTCAAGGCTTGGACAGTAGGGAAGATAGGGCTAGGGAAGGGTAAGGCAGGAGAACACAAAACTGAACCCAAATTTAACTAATATCATAGAGTCATATATCCTGTAAGTTAGACTAAAAGATGAAACTCTCAAGAGGACCTTAGGGGAAGCAACTGAATCAAAGGGTCCTGGAGAGCATGAGACAAAAGCTAATGTTAAATTTCTCCTGTTTCTCTCTCCTTTCTGTCTTTTTCTTTTTTCTTTCCCCTTATCACTGGCACATAATTCCCTGTACCAGAATGTGGTTTACATTCACAGTGAGCTGTTGATCAGAGACATACTATATATACCCTCCCCCCGCCCAAAAAAAAAAAAAAAAAAAAAACAGACAGGCTTCTGTCAAAGCCCTTGATTACCCACCAGAGGCTAATGAATGATAAGACCTTACTGCTGAAGACACCATATGCTGTGGGCATGGACCAAGGAAAGACCTGGTTGGAATTCAGAAGAGAGCCCATTGCCAGACAATTAGCCCATCTAGTGTTGGAAGTCACTACATGAGCTACTGGGGGAAAGTGGCCAGAATCTGTCCAAGAAACTCAAAGTATTATGTCTCAGAAGAAAACAACCTGGCATGATGCCCCCAAGATGTGAAATAGTGACACACAACCATTGTGGGTAACTACCTGCTCTTGGATTGGCTAAAAGTTCTGCTCAGGGGAAAGGGAACCATATCTGGGACTGGGAAACAAGTTAGAATCACATCCAGATAATGATTCTGCTTTCCATTTTCAACTTTCCACTAATATTGGGCTATATGAGGGTATATACCTTTTAAATTCTCTCTAAATTAATAATGGTAATCCCATTTATCTGGTGTTGACTTCACTCTCCCTTACAGAATCTGCTTCTCTTTTCTTCAGACAAGAGCTGGACCTGAGGAGATTAATGACCCAGTACAACTCACCCTGGTCCCAGCTAAAACCACAGATAATTTGGGAAAATGAGCAAGAGTTCTGTTTTCTTAGTGAATCTGATATCAGCACAAGTGTGAAGTAGAAAGATATTGAAGATATTCAACACCAACCAAAACAGAGATCCAGAGGCTACTAAGTGCCCATCATTGAAGTAGACTTAAAATGCTCAGAGAATGGTTCAGGGAATTTTGTAGAAGAGTGGGATGAAAGATTTTTAGATCCATAAGTTGAGACATTTTGCACTGAGACTTTGCCTGTCTCCATAGCTGACTGATGCCCCCACAATCCCAATGGGATTGACCTGCATCCCCAACAAGGAAGACCTCTTCAGAAAAGGGGCAGGGAGTAGGGAAAGGATGGTATCAACATGTGTGGTTTTCATACTAAATATGTCCATATCTAATAAAAATAAAATTTAAAAAATAGGGTTAACTTAACTTGTTCCTTTCTAATCTGTATCCCTTTTATTTCATTTTCTTATCATATTGTTTTGGCTAGTACTTCTAGTACTATGTTGATGAGCAGATGTGTGAGTGGTCACTTCTGTCTTGTTCCTGATCTCAATGGAAACTTCTTAAATTTTTCCCCATTCAGTATTATTTGGGCTTCTGGTGCTTTATATATACTCTTTATTGTGTTGAAGTATAAACCTACCATGCCTATTCTTTCCAGCATTTTGATAAATAAAGTGGTGCATTTTGTCAGAGGCATTCTCTGCACCAATTTGTATCATCATGTGGTTCTTAAGGTCAAGTTTATTTATGTGGTATATTACATTGACCAATATCCATATATTGAACCATGTCTGCATTCCTGGGATGAAGCCAACTTGATCAAGGTGGATAATGCTTTTGATGTGTTGTTGAATTCTATTTGTGATGATTTTGTTCAGGATCTTTGCATCTAGCTTCATTGGTGATATGGATCTATACTTTTCTTTTCTGTTGTATATCTGTCTAGTTTTGGTATTAGTGTGATGCTAGCTTTACAAAAGGAGTTGTGGAGGATTTCCTGCTTTTCAATTATGTGTCAATCAGGGAACCAATATAAAAAGCCTGCTTCTGCTGCTCGCAGGCAGGGACCAGGATGCCCCAAAACAGCTGCAGTGATACTGGGACCAGGGATCTGGAAGGTGGGGACCAGCCAGGAGCTCTAGCCTTCTCACTTCATGTGCATCCATACCGTCTGTAACAGGGGATCTGGGAGTTGGGGACCCAGGGACACTTCAATCAGGAAGGTGGAGCAAGGGGCCTTCCTCATCACCAAGCTCCAAAGGTCCAAGCAGCAACAATCTAGCAGCATGGGAACTAACCAGGACGTGGGAACTGGGCTGAGGGTGGAAGAGGGAGGTTTGATCTACTCACTCTATGTGCATACTCTCCAGTGCAGGGAATCCTACATAACATGTTTAGTCATAAACTCTTTACATTACCTTCTCTTGCCCTCTCCCCTACCTCTTTCCACTGAACTTCTTCTTTTTCTTTGTAATCCCACTAAGGATGGTGTGGGGACATGGAGGAGGGACATCATGGTAAAAAATATATGATGTATCCATGCAAAGTTTCTATTTGTTAAGAAAGTGCATCAAATACAACAAAGTACATTCTATTTTGTAATGATTGCTGAATGTTGGAAGATGTTATAAGAGAAATCCCATTTACTGCTGAGCACTCAAAAGGCTATAATTGAAGCACTCAGTTTTGAATTTCCCCAGCAGTTACTGCCATCTGCAAAGAGAAGCTTCTCTGATCAAAGACTCACAGTACTAATCTATGGACGTAAGCATAAATATCTAGAGGTCATCATGATTGGTACAGCATATCAATTTAACCAAACAACAGCAATAGCTTTCCTCCTAGGGCCTATGACATTCCCACCTAAAGGTGTTTACAAGGTTTGATTTTTTTTAAAGGTGTGATATTTTTCCTTGTAGAAAGGGCCTCAGATACAGTGAGAGAGCAAATGGTTACTCTGTAACAGTCATGCTGCTATTGCATTGTCATAGGTACCTTTTGTCCTTGGGAGGGCATGAACATGTTTTCATTCCAGATGACAGATGTCAGATGACAGACCAAACTATGATTGTATGAAACCAGTTTTGATAAGACAGCAAGTTTATTGGGGTTATTTAGAGAGCAGGGTGAGGGTTACTTACAGTAGCGTGGGTGACTCAAAGGCAGCGGCATCACATAAGAGCCCACCCAGCATGGGTGCCAACTCATAGAAGATGCCTTTCTGAGGATTACTGTACACCCTACAGGTATCTGGGCTAGTCAGGGAGTCTTTTCCCATGTAGTTCTTACCCTTTATAGATCTTTAGGGAGTAGTTTTACAACCTGTTACCCAGACTTGTTGCTCTCCTGAGCTTCCTAAGCTTTCTTCTTCCCTACAACAGGGAATGCTTGCTACACAACATTGGTCAGTCTTCCCCACAGTGGTTGTTTACTACTCCTATAATCTTGGGGAGCTGTAGTGTGACCTTTTAAGTTTCAGTTCTCCCATATTGACCTCCTGAGTCTCTAGAGTCTCTCTCCTTCCTTCAGGAGAGAATGTCTCAATCCCAAGGAACTTGCTATACAACACGCACCAATGGGCACTTCCTATTACATCATATTTACTGAACAAACTGTCATTTTTCCACTGCACACTATTGGTACTGTTGCTGAAAGACAGATGATTGTGAATGTGTGGACCTTTCTTTCTATGATATTTTTCTGTATGTCCATTTTTATACCCTAGACACAAAGCTATGTTTACTGAAGATTCTGTTATATGTACATTGTCTTATATTGGCTTTCTATGTATGCCAGTCTATCTTTAAACTTGCTATATAACATTGGCTAGCCTCTAACTTACAATCCTGTTTCTTCTGCTTTATGAGTCCAGTGATTATATGCATGCACCCTGCCTGGATACAGTGTATTTTTAATTTGTAACCCTGTGATGCTTCCAGCTTTGTTTTTACAAAAACAGACTCTGGAAATTTGAGATCTTTTGTAGTTGAATATGAATTCTACAATGTTTCTGTATACTTTGTTTACAGCTGACATTTATTTGCTAGTATTTTGTTAAGGATGCTGATCACATTGTACATGAGGGATATCGGCCTGTGCCTTTTATTTCTGATATCTTTATGTTTGATATTAGGCTACTAATATTCATGAAAGTGAATTTATAAGTTTTATTTCTGTCTATATTATTTTAAGAATATAAAGGAAGTTGTATTAGTTCTTCATTAAAGTATGTCAAAATTGCATCAAGGAAGCCATCCAATTCTTACTGTTTTAAAAAGCATTTAGAAGAATAAAATTTATTTCAAAGAGGAAAAGAAGGTAGAGAGAAGACATCTCTGGGATGCAGGTATTCCAGAGCTAGAAAACTCACAGAAATCAAATTCATAGTTTTAAATTATTTATTTGTTCTTTAAAGTCATGTATTCTTATTTATTATCTATCTGTTGCGACTTTGTTCTTGATTCATGCTTGATAATTGTGTGTCTTGAGGAGCTTTATGTGACTTTTAGGAAATATAGTCCATCTCTGTCTTTTACCTATACTTATATAATTCTTGTACCATTCCATTAACTATTAAGTATCTGTATAGTGGCTTTCTTTGATTAAGAACATATATTATATGGACACATCATGTGTTGGTACCATCTTTTCCCTTATCCCTGCCCCCATTCCACTGGAGGCCCTCCTCAGTGGGGTTTCTGATATTCCCCATGGGATTGTGGGCTAAGCATTGTGAGTCCTGCAGTCAGTTATTTAGGGGTGGGCAGTGCCTCTGGGTATGGCAGCCAATATGTGGCTCTTACAATCTTTCCATCCCCCTTCCACAAATAGCCTGAGTCATAGTCGGTATGATTTAAGTCTATTTCAGTGATAAGCTCTCAGTAGCCTCTGGATTTATGCTTTGGTATATGTTGAGTATCCTCAGGCTCCTTCACCCTGGTGATGATTGTCAGGCTCACCATGGAAACAGCACTCTTGCTCATCTCCGCAATTCCTCTGTGGTTTCATCTGGGCCTTGTCTGAAGTGTGCAGGGTGGGTTATCTCCTCGAGTCTTTCTACCTTCGTAAAAAGAAAAACAGATTCTCTAGTGGAGAATGAAATCCACATATGTTAAATGTGATGATTGTTGTTAATTTAGGGAGATTTTGATGGAGGTAGCCCCTCTTTTAGCCAAACACTACTGGAAGCTTGTCATTGGAGACCATAATCTTGGTGTTCAGAGGATTCTGACCTGGTTCCCAATTGCAGCTATAGGTTTCTTTCCATTAAGCAGATCTCCTAGCCAATCAGAAAGCCACTGGTTACTCACCAAAGCTGTGTGTGACCATTGCACTGGTGTGTACATCTTCTCAGGCTAGTTGCTTCTGAGTAGCCTAGACTCCTGCTTGCTTACACTATTGTTGGCCACTTTCCTCCAGTAGCTTATGTAGCTCTTTTTAGCACTAGATGGGCTAACTGTCTGGGGACTGGTTTTCTTCCAGATTCTAGGTAGGCTCTCAGTGTTCTATCTTGGCAGCATATGTCATCTCCATCAATAGGGTTTCACCTTTTACCTCAGGTGGGCAATATAGTGCTTTGACAGAAGCATGCCTTGTTTTGGGGACCTTGTAGGACTCTACAATCAATAGCTCAATGTGGGTAGCAACCTATTTCTGGTACTATGAGCTACAGGCCAGAGCCAAATGTTTTAACGTTATATTTCACCCCCACCTTCTCCAGGACCTTTCTTTCCAGATGCTACCCTATACTCCTGTTGAAGTTTAATTCTTTTATTCAACCTTCAAGGAGAAAGAGTTCTATATAGCAGTTAAATTGGGGTTTAGTTATGTGTTTATTTCCCCCAACTCCCTTTCCCCTCCTCCAAACTCTTCCATACCTATTATCAGGCCTTGAGTTGCCTGTCAGGTATAATAGCAACTCAAGCTGTTCCAGGTTAGGAAATATAGATGAGTGAGAAAAATTTTCATTGTATTTGTTTGCCTTACTGCTGAGTAGAATCCCATTGTATAAATGTACCATAACTCCATTGTCCATTTATCCAATGAGGGGCACCTCGGTTTATTTCAGTTCCAGTATAGTGAGTATTCAGAAATGCCCAGCAATAAAAATGGTTGTCCAATGTGCTGGAGAGATGGCTTATCAGCATAGGTGTTTGCCTACAAAGCCAAAGGACCCAGGTTTGATTCCCAACAACTCATGTTAGTCAGATGCACAAGGGGACATGTACATCTGAAGTTTGTTTGCAGTGGCTGGAGGCCCTGGCATGCCCATTCTCCCCCACCCTTCTCTGTCAAATAAACAGAAAATAAAATATTTTTTAAATTTTTTATTGACAACATCTACACTTACAGACAATAAACTATGATACTTCCCTCCCCCACTTTCCCCTTCACAACTCGACTCTCCATCATATCCCCTCACTCTCTCCATTAGTCTCTTTTATTTTGATGCCATTGCCTTTTTCTCCTATTATGAGGTCTTGTGTAGGTAGTGGTAGGCACTGTGAGATCCTAGATATCAAGGCCAATTTCTATCTGGACAGCTGCATTGTAAGGAGTGGTACCCTTCCTTTGGCTCTCACATTCTTCCTGCCACCTCTTCTGCAATGGACGCTGAGCCTTGGAAGGTGTGATAGAGATGTTTCAGTGCTAGACACTCCTCTGTTCCTTCTTCTCAGCACTATGTTGCCTTTTGGATCGTCCCAGTGACCACTGCTATCTGAAATGAGAAGCTTCTCTAACCAAAAGAGAGCGTAGTACTAATATACGAATATGGACATCAATTGTAGTGCTTTCAGGGCAGTTTGGTGAAAATAATATATGCAGTTAGCCAGACAAGAGCAAGCTTTATACCCTAAGGCTCATGACCTCCCCTGCCACAGGCTTTTGATTAGGTTTTCAGTTCCAGGGATGCATTCCTTCCATAGAGCAGGCCTCCAGTCCAATCAGAGAGCAGTTGGTTTCCCCCAGAGCAGACATGGCACTAAAAATAAAATATTTTTTTAAAAAATCTTTCAAAAATGGTTGTTCAAGTATCTCTAGCATGTAGGAGGGTCTTTGGGTATATGCCCAAAAAAGGTGTATATGGATATAAAGGTAGTTCTAATTTTAGCCTATTGAGGAGTATCCATACTTATTTACATAGTGGCTGTACAAGTTGCACTCCCAGCAGTACTAGATGAGAATTCCTCTTTTCTTACATCCTGCCTGTTGTGCTATCATTTGATTTTTTTGATGGTTACCATTCTGACTGGGCATATACTCTAAGTATTCTACTACATACCACAGAGACACTTTCTCAACCATTTTTTGTTGTTGTTCCATTCACATTAGCCAGGAACTGGAAGCAGCCCACACGCTCATCAATAAATAAATTGTTAAATATGATGTGGTACATATACACAATGAAATTGTACTCAACAGTAATGAAAATGAAACAAGAAATTTGCAGGAAAATGGATGGAATTTGGGGAAAAAATCATGGTAAATGAGGTCACACTGGCTCAGAAAGACAAATGCAAAGAAAGAAAGAAAGGTATGGAAAGACCTAGTGGGTAGATAGGGGATGGGAGCCTTGGTGACAGCATAAATTAATCCCATAGAAACCTTCTTTGGGATACCACTCTACAAATCAGTACCCTCAATAAGGGGGAAGAGAACCCAAAGAGAAGAGCTCCATAAATGGTGGAAAATGCATTAACCTAAAACCATGGGCACTGGCTGTTAATTCCAAGGGCCTGAATTGGTTTCCCCCAGTAGTGAGCTACTAGTCAGGGAGACATTAAATCCCCAAAATAAAACAGGCTATTGCCCAAACACTTGGTCATCTACAAGATCTAAAAGGTACTTATCCCTATTGCTGAAGACACAACAACTGATAGCCATAGGACATCAAGTGATCATGGTGGAACTGAGAGGGACTTCAGTTCCCTCACAGTTAGACTTCATAGTTCTAGAAAGTGCTATAGAGTGGCTGGAGATTACCAGTTGCCAACTGGTTGATTAAACAGGAGATCCTGTGAGATATAAAATCAACCAGCAGAGCAAGAAGTATAAATTTGTGCAATGTGGCACATAGCTGATATAGGTAACCACCTGCTCATGGATTTAACATAAGACCCTGCTCAGTGGGGATGAACCCATATCTGGCTCTGTAAACCAGCCAGATTCCCAGAATAGGAAACTAATAGGCTTCAGAGATAACCTCCTCTGCTCTCTAAGGAGAATGAATATACATATCAACATAACTTAGTAATGACTAGACTTATCCCTTTTATTTAAACTGTTCTCACTTTTGGTTGGAGAATGTGTTCAATTTTACAGATGGAGGAGAATATGGGTGAGAACAAGGGTACATCAATGCATCAAAAAGAAAGAGCTGACTGTCTCCAAGGAGATGTGTCACCTCTTTTACCCTGGTCCACAAGTCATTATAGGGGAAATAGTGGCATGAATAGTGCTCTCAAGGTTAGCCTGAAAACCAGTTCCAAGAAAATGACAACAGATATTGAGGTCATTCCAACCTCATAAAAACAAAGATGCAGGCCTGAAGAGATGGCTTAGCAGTTATGGTACTTGCCTGCAAAACCTAAGGACCCATGTTCAACTCTGCAGATCCCATGTAAGCCAGATACACAAAGGCGAAGCAAGAACAAGGTTGCACATGCTCACTAAGTGTCACGAGTGTCTGGAGTTCAGTTGCAGTGGCTGAGACTCTGGCACTCTCTCTGCCCCCCTTCCCTTCCCCAGAAAAAAAATTTAATAAACCAGAGATGCAGCTTTTTATTTTATTAAAAAATCAATACATTAAAAAAAAAACACTGAAAAATGTCTAGGACATTCAATCCTTCATTTTTTTTTTTTTTGGTGTTTCTGTGTGTGTGTGTGTGCGTGTGCTATTTGTATGTGTATGCATGTGGTATATGTTCATGTGTATGTGGAAAATGTACATACCCTGCACACATACCTTCAGAGACCAGAGGAAGACCTCAGGTGTTCTGTTGTATCATTCTTCTACATTAGTTCACTGAGACAGAGTCTCTCCCTGAGCCTGGGGCTCCAGTGTTTTCAATTAGGATGTCAGGCCAAGAAGTCCCAGCAATTCTTTTGCCTTTGCCTCCCCAAGTATTGGGTCATAAGGATGTTTGTCCATCACCATCTGCTACATGGGTGTTGCAGATTGAAGTAGGGTTCTTACGCTTGCATAGCAAGCCCTCTTATTCATTAAATCATGTTCAGAGCCCCAATATCTCAATATTTTTATGATTTTTCCCTAGAAAATTTATTTTGTTCTTCTTCTTGGTCCAGGTACTCCTATTTCTTTGCATCTTTCACAATTCAGTATTGGGATATAAACACTTGAAGAGAATAGCTTCTATACCACAGACTATGCTCACAGGATATCCAGAGAAGACACTGAAACTGAAAAGGAAGCCAGCTCCCTGCTGGCTAGCCCTCATAATGCTAAAAAGTGTTATGTGAGCTGCTGAGGAATAATGGCAACCAACAGCATGAACAATGCAGGGAATCTTGCAAGCTACTAAACTAGCTAGCCAGACAAGTTGTACACACCTTTGCAAGCATGACATATACCGTAAAATTTCTACCTAAAAGAGACTCATTCTCATAACATACCATTAGTGTGTGTGGATATCTATCTTGCCCATGTCCTTTAAAACTCTGCCCATTCCCAATCCTGTTACTCTTAGGTGTTCTGTAGGACAAGAAAGAATGATTTAGGTGCTTTAATTTTTATTTTCTTCATCCATAGATGATGAGCACATTTTCTTGTACTAATGAACATTTTCATTTACTTTTCTGTGAATGTCTACTCTTGTCAACTTTTTTTGTTAGTTATGTACATATTGTGCATACAGCCATGTTGGGAGCATCATTAGCCTGCTCCTTGTCCTCCCCCTCTCCACAGGTACCCTCCTTTTTCGGGAATATGGGTTGTGCATTGTTGGGTTAGCCATCAGTTATGTGTAAGAGGCAATGTCTCTGTGTATAATGTTCATTTTTTCTAATGCATTTTTGTTTTATTGACTTAAAGTCAATTTTAATGTATTTTCTAAGTACAAATTATTTTTGTTTCATGTATTTCACATATATTATATACTTTGACATGGATCATTTTTCTTTATCCATGGCATCTTATATTGTAATGAAATTTATGTTATAAACTCTATCAATCAACTACTGTTCCTTTATGACGTAGTGGTTTTACATCTGCTCTAAGATTATAAAAATAGTTCCTCCAAATATTTTAAGTAAATTTTTCTATGAATTTGATATTCATTCAAATAATTTTATTAATAATAATTAAAAAAAAACAGCTCCTTTTCACTTTGTATACCTTGGCTTTTTGCAATGAAAGGCCCTCAAGAACAAATCCAGGTAAAGATTTCAAAAACAGCTGAAACATTTCTTAGAGGAGATTCATTCAATTTCTCAATTAGAGAGACTTAACTTCTATGCAGTTGTTTATAATCTCTTACTCTCCCTGTTGTCCATATAAAGCATCACCTCACAGTTCTAAACTTTGCAAGCAATGTAGGCTTACAAACCTCTAGGAATTCAAAATAAAACAACTTCTTGTCAGCATCAAAAGTTGGGCAAGCAGATACCAATCTCTTGGGAAGTTCTCTGAAAAGATGGAGTGTTGGATACATGCTCCACTTCCCTTCCTGATGAATAAGTCTCACAGTGCATGGCATCTGATCATGGTCATGCCTGCTGCAGCCAGCTCCCCATTACTCTTCCATGTGCTCAGCATCCCCAAACAGTAAAAAGCTGGTTGCGAAAGATTGCATGTGTCATGTGTCAAACAACCTTCCAGAAAAGCAACAATTATAATGCAATTTTGCAGTTTGGGAGAAGGCTCAGTTTTAACCCCATTGTCATTCAAGTGTGAGGACCTGAGTTCAGATCAAATGTCAAGTGGTAACCTGATAGTTATTCCTACCTGTGGGAGGAAGAGATAAGATTCCCAGGGTAAGCAGACTCCGTAAACTAGCTGAATGAGAGAGTTCTTGGTTTAACTGAGTGACCATGCCTCAGTGGAGAGTAATGGAAAGAGACATACAATGTCAAACTGTGGCCTCCAATTTGCTCTATAGCAATTTCTTCTGAGTTGAAACATTCTATCCTGAAGAGAGGTACCTTAGGAAGCTCAAAATTTAAACATAGCTCAGTTAAGATGTAAGATGTAGAAAAGGCCCAGGACTTCGCTATACTGAGCAAGGTTCTGAAAGTTAAAATACTGACCAGGCCCCTCCTCCACATCATATCAACAGTGAAACTGCTTGGGAAGAGAAACTCCACTCCAGTCCAACTGCCTTGAAGTCATGCACTGAGCTCCAGAGATGAAACTTCTGTGAGGTGACACCTGTGCTGCAGCAAGCTTGTGAGGACTTCAGCTGCATTTGCTACCCATACTTCTCTAGGTATCCTCTCACCCTGTTGTGTAACTTATTCCTCACCCATATGGCTATAAGTAGAACAAGGTTTACCAAGTTGAACTTTGGTATAATCATTACTTGGTGTATTGTCTGTATCCTTTCTGGGGATGAATAGAAGTCTATTTTCATCTAGCAAAAAAAGCTTAATGAAACAAGCACATGTGTATATGCATTTACCAGCACACCAGTACACACACCAGCTTGCATACTGTATGGATGGAAAAACAAAAACAAAAACAAAACAACATGTTCTTTTCCTCAGTTAGAAAGTTGTAAATGTATATGATTACACAGGGCAAGAGTTACCATCACCAAACAACTGGGTAAAGTTCTATATAGTATGGCATGCCCAAACCTTTTGATTTCAAGGATGACTTCTTAGGGCAGCTTTTTAGTATAGTGACTGGTTTACTCTAAAAAAGAAAGAAAGAAATGCAATTACAGTCTATGCATTCTACGAGAAAGTATACACCTTACATCAAAGTTTTCTTCATGTATACATTGAGCTGGGAAGGAAATCCTGCCTATCAGTTGTGTCTAATACTTTTGCTGCTATGATGAAAAATGTGCTTTAAACAACTTGAAATAGAAGAGATTTATTTTAGCTGACAGGTTCATTTCACTCTGATGGGGTGAGCATGACAGAGCAGTTCACATCATGGTGGAAAGGAAACAGCAGAGTAGTCACAGAAAGAGCAGGATACAGCTCCTAATGAAACACTCATAGCGATCTACTTCTCCCAACCATGCCCCAGATTATAGCGTGCCACCACCTTCCAATCACATATGAAAATTCTGGATCCCTCAATGAGTTGAAGCATTCATTAGGTCAGAGTCCTCATGATTGAATCATTTCTGGAAACTCTCAGACACCCAGAGTTGTCTTCACTAACCTCTAAGCATTTCATAATCCAAACACATTGATTGACATTCCTGAGTAACTATCACCAATTGCATCTCCTTCCCAAGCCACAAGCACAGTATGTTTAAAAATAGAATTTAACAGACTTATCATAACCTGATGTTCCCATAAACAGCCCACTCAAGTACAAAGTGCCAAGTGAACATCCTGAAAGCATTCGGCTTGAACATGTCTATTATTGATATTCTTATCTTAAGTATTTTGCAAGATTATAAATACTCCAATATTATATCCAAGATAATTTCCTGCTTATGTTACAAAATATAAAAACATTTTCTTCTTAAGTGAAATGACATTATAACAATTAACAATAATTTTTCAATATCATCTAGTCATCAGTTCATTTTTCTAGTAATTTCCCAAATGTTCTTTATAATCTATTTGTCCATTACAACAGAATGCATTGTATCTGGTTGTCAAATCCTTCAAACCTCTATTAATTAAAAATATTCTTTAATAATGACTCTAATTTACTATAGAAAACATTATAGTAGAATTCCCTATTTTTAATAATTTTTTTAAATTTTTTTTAATTTTTTTATTTGAGAGCGACAGACACAGAGAGAAAGACAGATAGAGGGAGAGAGAGAGAATGGGCGCGCCAGGGTTTCCAGCCTCTGCAAACGAACTCCAGACATGTGCGCCCCCTTGTGCATCTGGCTAACGTGGGACCTGGGGAACCGAGCCTCGAACCGGGGTCCTTAGGCTTCACAGGCAAGCGCTTAACCGCTAAGCCATCTCACCAGCCCGAATTCCCTATTTTTAAAACTTGTGGTAGATGTTGTCCAGCATCCTGGGAGATGATTTAATATACTCTTGATCTTAATACAATATTTTAGGAACAAGAAGTAATATCAAAAACCATGCATTTCAAGTTGAAATTGTTTGGTGCTATTACAAAATGAGTGATGGAGTACAATTGACATTATACAGCTTTACCAAGACACATATCTCATGTGGCTCTTCTGTCATGAAAATCAAACAGTGATCTCTTCCATTAGAACTGCATTATTTTTCCCATGAACAGCTAGTTCTGTAACAACCACTCTTCTCATCATTTCAATACCTATTTCAAAACTTTCTTGAGTGAATTATTTTGCTATGGCTGTCTATTAATAATTGTCTTTTGTTTTTGCACATTTGAACATTTGCACACTTTTCTATTTTAGTCTGTTTATTTCTGTGGTTCATACTCTTTGGTCATCCTGATAAGCTATAATTATACATAAAAGAGATTGTTACAGTTTGCGAAATTACAAGATGTTGGAGGTAAGCCTGTATTAGGAGAGGAGAAGGATACTTTCCCTGTTCTTCCTGTTCCAGAATATTTTAACTTCATGTATTTTCATAGATGTAATGTATTAAAATAAAATACCCCCATGAGTTCGGTTTTTATCAAATTGCTGGAGTTTTATTCCAACTTGGGACCTCACATCACATTTGAGCCCTGGTCATTTTTTCATTATTTCTCTAATCTTACAAGGATTCTTTGTTTTCTTTTACAATAAAAGAACTTAAGTGACTTATGGCCAAGATGGTGATTGCCTACCTGAGCTCCAAATTACTGGAAGAGAAAGCAAAGATATTAAGGGTTCACTGGGTCTTTTAGGGGAGAGAAATCTCCAATATATTGTCAGTGGAGGGCACAGATGTGGGAGAAACAGGGAATTGCTGATCCCCTGGCAAGCGGGTAGCCGCTGTATCCATGGTGCCACCAAACACCTATTGATCCCTGCGTGAGGATGCTTTTACTACTCCACCCACTTGCCCACTTACTGCTCAGGCCTCCAAGTGTTCACCCAGTCCTGGCAATAACAGGGATTCCCTGGTTCCTTCACAGGCATGTAGCCCACCCCTTCCCACAAGTAGCCGCTGAACCCACAGAGGCACCTCCCGCTGATCCCTATGTGTGGAAGATTATTAGACTGTTCCACCCACTTTCCCTCTAACTGCTCCAGCCACCACGCATTCATCAAGTCATGCCAATCAAAGGTAATTCCTGATTCACTCATGGGCAGGTAGCCCACTCCTGACCCCACGTAGCCACAGTATTCTACAGCACAGCAGCACACAGATCGATCCCTGCGTGTGGAGGCTTAGACTGCTCCACCCATTTGCTCACTTACTGCTCCTGCCAGGGCACATTCAGCAAGCCCAGTCACACAGCAACTGCCACAAAAGCTTAGACTATGTCCCTCAGTTGTGCCAGTTCAGGTGCCATCCTCTACCTGTCTGCTGCATGGGCCATCCATCATTGTCCTGTGGCAGGGGAGCCCAGACTGCTTCTGGGACCCAGGTTTCCCAGGCAGAGTTTGGGGTGCTTCAGTGCTTGGTGCCTCAGTGTTCCTCCTAGCTCCAACAAAGGCAGCTTTGGCGCATTACCGCTTGAGAATTCAGGCAACTTTGAGGCCCCTGCCAGGCAGTAGATCAGGTGACTATGGCAAGTGAGAGCCAAAGCCCAGGCTGCTTGGCAACTGCCCCTGGCTGCCTCAGATTCCCATTGTGCTTGAGCACAGGCTGATCCATCCAACTATGTGCCCATTCACTACCATGGGCAGACCGCAGCACAAAAGAAATAACGTGAAAAATCAGATGCAAGAAAATCCAATTAGATCACCCAGTCCTACAATGAATATATCTAACCAAAACATAGAAGAGTCATTAAGATCAGAACATCAAATCGAAGCAATGAGAAATGCAATCCTGACCAACCTACTGGTAGAACATTCAGGAAAGCAACAAGGGACTGATAAACGTGTGGATGCTTCCATCACTAAACTAGAATTAATAGATAGGAAACTGGAAGGAGTTCAAAGAGAGTTAAGAATTTTAGGGAGAGTGAATAAAAAGAAGACCCTTAAAAATCAGCTGGCCATGCTAAATGAAGATATAAAGAAATGCAAGGATGAATTCCAAGAAGCATCAAGAAAATCAGAAAATGATGTGAAAGGGAACTTGACAGAGGGATGGAAATTATACATAGAAAAGTAGTAGAAAATGCAAACTTAGTTGAATAAGTCCAAAACTCTCTAGAAGCTCTCAAGAATAGAGTCAGTGAAGTGGAGGACAGAAACTCTGATCTGGAAGACAAGATGGAAGAAACAGTGTGAGAGTTCAAAAATTTTAGTAAGTTCAAAAGTTCTGGTGAACAGAAAATGAGGGAATTGTGGGATACATTTAAATGTCCTAATATCAGGATCACTGGAATACCAGAAGGAGAAGAAATTCAGATCACAGTCATGGAAAATTTATTTAACAAAATAATTGAAGAAAACTTCCCCAATCTAAAAATTAAAAGAAATGCCCATCAAGATACAAGAAGTCAACAGAACTCTAAACAGACTGGGACAAAGGAGAAACTCTCCAAGACATATTGTAACTAAGACTTTAAACATTGACACCAAAGAGAAAATCCTAAAAGCAGCTAGGGAAAAACAGAACACCACTTTCAAAGGTTACCCTGTCAGAATTACTTCAGACTTCCCATGGGAAACCCTGAAAGCTAGAAGGGCCTGGAATGAAACACTTCAAAGTCTAAGAACCTATGGTTTCCAACCCAAACTATTCTACCCAGCAAAAGTATACCTCATAATAGATGATGAAAGAAAAACTTTCCATAACAAAACTCACCTTTCCAATTATATGGACACAAAATTAACCCTACACAGAGTATTTCAGGAACTCCTCCACAGAGAAGAACCAAATAACCAAACTCAAATGCCTACAAGAAACAGATCACAATATCCAAACTCAGAGTAGGCACAAAAAAGTTCAAAGTCCATGAAAACACAAATCCACATTTAACATCACAATATGGCAGGGATCAAATCAAATCTCACAGTCATTACCCTAAATATTAATGGCCTTAATTCACTCATCAAGAGACATAAGCTAACAGGATGGATCAAAGAATTAGACCCCTCAATCTGTTGCCTTCAAGAAACACACCTCACCGCTAAAGACAGACACCTCTTCAGGGTGAAAGGGTGGAAAAAAGTATTCCAAACAAATGGGAATAAGAAACAAGCAGGCTATATCAATATTGGATAAAATAGACTTCTAACCAAAAATAATCAAAAAAGACAAAGAAGGCCACTTCATTCTTATCAAGGGAACAATCCATTAAGAGGATATTACAATCATAAATCTGTATGAACCAAACACAGGCACATCACAATTCATAAAACAAAACCTACTTGACAATAAAACAGAAATAGCCACCAACACTATCATAGCTGGGGACTTCAATACACCATTATCAGTAATAGAGAGATTATCCAAAGAGAAGCTCAACAGGGAAATAAGAGAGCTCAACAAAACCATAGATCGCTTAGACCTAACAGACATCTACAGAACTTTCCATCCAAAATCCACAGACTACACATTCGTCTCAGCAGCCCATGGAACATTCTCTAAAATAGACCATATACTGGGTCACAAAGACTGCCTCCATATATTTAGGAAAATCGACATAATTCCCTGCATGATATCAGATCACCATGCTATATTGATAGAAATCAACAACAAAAGAGCCACTGAGAATCCCAATGGCTCCTGGAAACAGAACAGCACACTTTAAAACAATAAATGGATAGTGGATGAAATAAAAAATGAAATTGCAAAATTTCTGGAATTAGATGACAATGAGACATCATCGTACCAAAACTTATGGGACACAATGAAGGCATTCCTCAGGGGAACATTCATAGCACTCAATGCCTTCATGAAAAAGACAATAAGATCCCAAATCAATAATTTAACCATCCACCTAAAGGCACAGGAAAAACAAGAAAAAATCCAACCCAAAGAGCTACAGAAGGAAAGAAATAATTCAAATCAGAGCACAGATTAATGAATTGGTAGCCAATTAAATACTTATGACAATTGACAAAACAAAGAGCTGGTTATTTGGAAAAGTAAACAACATTGACAAACCCCTGGCCAATTTGATCAAGCAAAAAAAGGAAAAGCTTCAAGTTAACAAAATTCAAAATGAAAAAGGAGAGATCACAACAGACATAAGTGAAACTAGGAGAATCATCAGGACTTATTTCAAAAAGCTCTATTCCACAAAACTGGGTAATGTGGAGGAGATGGATAAATTCCTGGATGCATACCATCTATCAAAACTAAACTCAGAGCAGATTAATCACCTTATTGAACCCATCACACTCATGGAGATTGACAAAGTAATAATAATAATAATAATAATAATAATAATAAACTCCTCAAAAAGAAGAGTCCAGGAACAAATGGCTTCTTAGCTGAATTCTACCAAACCTTCATGGAAGAACTCACACACTCTTTCTCAAACTGTGCCACACAATTGGAAAACAGGGAAAGCTACCCAACTCTTTTTATGAAGCTAGTATCACCCTAATTCCAAAACCAAGCAGAGATGCCACAAGAAAAGAAAACAACCAGCCTATTTCCCCAATGAACTTAGATGCAAAGATCCTGAACAAAATCCTTGCAAAACAAATCCAACAACACATTAAAAGCACTATCCACCTTGACCAAGTGGGATTCATCCCAGGAAAGCAGGAGTGGTTCTACATATGAAAATCTTTCAATGTAATACCCCACATAAACAAGGTTAAACATAAAAACCACATTTTCATTTTGATAGATGCAGAAAAGGCCTTTGAGAAGATACAACATCACTTCATGATCAAAACATTGTAGTGAATTGGCATGTTTGCTTCATATCTTAACATAATAAAGGCAATATACAAAGCTCTGAAGGCCCAAATAATACTTAATTGAGAGAGGCCAGAGGAATTCCCATCAAGATCATAAACAAGACAGGGTTTTCCACTCTCACCTCTGCTTTTCAATATAGTATTGGAAGTCCTAGCTCAAGCAATAAGACAGCAGAACCAAATAAAAGGGATACAATTTGGAAAGGAAGAAGTTCACTTAGTTCTATTTGCTGATGACATGGTTGTTATGTAAGAGACCCAAGAGACTCCATCCCAAAACTCCTGAAGGTGATTAACTCCTATAGCAGAATAGCAGGATACAAAATAAGTGCACAAAAATCAGTAGCCTTTCTATATGCAAATGACAAAGATACAGAGAAAGAAATAAGGGATATGGTGTCATTTTCAATAGCAACAACAACAAAATACCTTGGAATAATGTTAGCCAAGGAAGTGAAAGACCTATACAGTGAAAACATAAAAACACTCAAAAAAGAAATTGAGGAGGACTTGAGAAAATGGAAAGACCTCCCATGCTCCTAGATAGGCAGAATTAACATTGTGAAAATGACAATCTTACCAAAGGCAATATACAGATTTAATGCAATTCCAATTAAAATTCCTACAGTGTTCTTCACAGAGATAGAAAAAAATGATCTCAAATTTCACTTGGAAAGGCAGGAGGCCTCATATATCCAAATATATCCTCAGTAAAAGGAATACCTCTGATGGCATCACCATACCTGATTTAAAGTTATATTACAAAGCCATAGCAATAAAAACAGCATGGTACTGGTATAAAAACAGGATTATAGACCAATGGAATAGACTTGAAGACCCAGACTTTGGGTCAAGCAACTATAGCTACTGGATATTTGACAAAGACCCAAACAATATAGCCTGGAAAAAGACAGCATCTTCCACAAATGGTGGTGGACAAACTGGATAACCATATGCAGGAAACTAAAACTTGATCCATCCATTTCACCATGCACTCCACTCAAGTCCAAATTGATCAAAGACCTCAATATAAGACCAAAAACTCTAATAAAACTGGAAGAAAATTTAGGAAGTACTTTCCATGATACAGGAATGGAAATAGACCTCCTGAACAAAACCCCTGTAGCTCTTAAACAGTTGCTCAACCAATGGGATCACATGAAGCTGAAGAATTTCTTTACAGACAAGCATACAATAAGCAAAGCCAATAGATTACCCACAGAATAAGAGAAAATATTTGTGGGTTATCCAATTGATAGAGGCCTAATCACTAGAATCTACAAAGAACACAAAAATCTAAACTATAAGAAGTCAAACACCCCACTCCCAAAATGGGACAAATTGGTCCCGGTTCTAACTTTGCTGTCTTGTGTTAACTAGTATTTGAGTATTGCTTGTTTTTTCCAGGTTCCTTATATGTGTGCTTTTCCTTTTCTTCAGCATGAAGGATCCTTTCAAGTATTTTCTGTAGAGCTGGTTTTATCTTCAAATACTCCTTAACCTGCTTTTGTCACAGAATGTCCTTATTTCTCCGTCTATTAGAATGGATAGCTTTGCAGGATAAAGTAACCTTGGTTGACAGTTGTTATCTTTCTGAACTTGGAATACATCACTCCAACCCCTTCTGGCTTTTAAAGTTTGTGTTGAATAATCTGCTGTAATCCTGATGGGTTTGCCTTTCTAGGTAACTTGATTTTCTCTCTAACTGCTTTCAATATTTTTTCTTTGGTTTCTGTGTTTGGTAGTTTGATTATAAGATGGCGAGGAGAGGTTCTTTCCAGGTTTTGCCTGTCTGGGGTTCTAAAGGCTTCCTGCATCTGCATTGGCACCTCTTTCCCAATTCAGGGGAAGTTTTCTTCTATGATTTTGTTGAAGATGTCTACTATGCCTTTGGAGTGGAATTCTTCTCTTTCTACTATGCCCTGAATTCTTATATTTGATCTTTTCACTGTCCGGAATATCTTGAAATTTCCACTCATACTTTTCTATAAGTTTGTCCTTCTCTTTGTTGGACTATATTAGATCTGCCACCTGGTCTAATCTCTAGAATCTACAGGGAACTCAAAAATCTAAACAGTAAGAAGTCTAACACCCCACTCACAAAATGGGGCAAAGAGCTGAACAGGCAGTTTACTGAGGAAGAAACACAAATGGCAAACACACACTGAAGAAAATGTTCATCATCCCTAATCATCAGAGAAATGCAAATTAAAACAACTATGAGATTCCACCTTACCCCAATAAGGAGAGCAAAAATCAAAAAATCAAATGAAAATATTTAAATGCTGGAGAGGATGTGGAGAAGTAGGAACCCTCATCCAGTGTTGATGGGAATGTAGGATGGTACAACCATTTTGGAAAGCAATATAGTCCTGAAAAAGCTTACTACAGAGATACCATCAGACCTAGTTATTCCATTACTGGCCATATACCCTAAAACCTTCAAACCATAGGCCAGAGAGTTTTGCTCAACCATGTTTTTAGCAGCTCAATTCATAATAGCTGAGAGGTGGAATCAACCCAGTTGTCCATCAGTAGAAGAATGGATAACTAAGATGTGGTACATTTACACAATGGAATTCTATACAACAGTAAGAAAAACATGACACAATGAAATTTGAGGAAAAATGGTTGAACCTGGAACAGATCATTCTCAGTGAACTTACCCAATCACAGAAAAAGAAAAAATCACCACCTAGTCTCCCTCATCTACAGCACCCAACCTGAATCTACAAGATACCTTACATACTCAGCAAGCATCACATGGACTAGACAATAGGATATGTGGGGAGGGAGAGGAGTTCAATGGAGAGGATGGAAACACAAATCTAGACCCAAACAGCAAAGATACCATAAAAGTCTACTTCCTAAAGAGCAGACCAATTGGCTGAACCTTCCCTCACCAGCCCCTTACAGAGAATACCTGAACCACAAGACACTGGAGAGGGTATGATGAAGACTATCCTCAATCTTCTACATCTTCCTTCCCTTCCTCTCCCTCTCCCTCTCTCTCTCTTCTCTCTAACTCTTGTATATTAGTTATATTTTTCCTCCATTTCTTACTGGGCACTGACCTGGAACTCCCAGTACCAGTATGGGGCTATCATTCACAATGACCTTTTGATCAGAGAGACCTACAAGGTTTCCTAAAAGAAAGACAGATTTCTGTCAGTGTACTTGGTGACCCACCAAAGGTCACTGGTAAGACCCTATTGCTGAAGGCACCTTATGTGGTTGACATGTAAAATGGAATGGCATGGCTGGATGTTGGAAGAGAGTCAGTCCCCAGATAGTCAGTGTGTCTAGTGCCAGAAGGTGCTACATGGGCGACTGGGGGAAAATGACCAGTATCTGTCCAAGCAACTCATGGTCTAACCTACTTAGCACTAAATAACCTGTTGTGATGCCCACACAAGTGCAATAGTGGCACACAGCCATGGTGGGGAACCAACTGCTCTTGGTTTGGCTAACCGATCCCCTCAGTGGCATGGGACCCATAGCTGGAGCTGGGAAACAAGTCAGAACCATGTCCCAACATAAGCCCACTCTCCATTATCAAGCCACCATCAATCATCGGCTACAAGAAAGCCTACACTTATTCGCTATAAAAATTCTTTCTTAAAAAGGTAAGGGTTATCTCATTTGTCCTGGTGCTAACTTACTCTCTGTTGGAGAATCTGCTTCTATCTATCAGATAGATGTAGATCCTTAGGAGAGTGTCACCCCATAATACCTCAAAAGGGCCCTGGCTGAAACTAAGAAAAATTGGTGAAACAAGCATGGGCTGTTTTCCTGATGAACTGGATACCAACACAAGGGTAAAGGAGAGCAACACAGACAAAAATTAACTCCTACCAAATCAGAGAGCCAGAACCCCAGAAGCCCCCAACACCTCATCACTGAAGCAGACCAAAAATGAACCCAACATGGCTCAGGGTAATTTTGCAGAACAGGGTGTGGAAAGAATGTCAGAGCCACATGTTGGGTCATGATATGCAGAGACATTATCTTACTGTGGGCTATCTCCACAATGCATGACCCATATACCTCAACAAGGAGGGGCCAAGGGGAGGGGCTAGGTCATTTATGAGCCTAATAATGGTACCAAACTGCCTGTGTTTGCTGAATACAAAACTAATTAATATTATTTTCTTTTGGAAAACATTTCTTATTTTTTCACAGAAAAGGTGATGAAGTATAAAATTTGGCTTTGTAGATAAAATGAAGTGAATGTTGTTCCTAAACCATTTCAATGTTGTGAGTACAAAATATGTGTATAGAGAAACTATAAATTTTTAAGACTATTTCTGGTTCTATTTTAGCATGGAGTATAACTAATTTATTTGATATTTTCTTCTTTTACACAAAAGATATTGGTTGCAAGTATTAACTTACATACTTTCTCTTATGACACAAAAGGAACATTAGTTTCTATATACTATTGAGTTAAAATTATAAATATAAAATAACATTTAAAACATTTTGCTATATCTTGCCTAATATACACAAAGTTAAAGTATAATGTAAAATACATTTTGTCTGATTTAGGTTCTAATTTGTTGCATAGTTAACATTAATTTTGGAAAAAAATGAGGAACTTTTTGTGTCATTGCCAGCAGAATAGGTAAGAAACCTCATCTTATTGTTTATTAAAATGTTTGTGCATGTGTCTGTGTGCTTTTGTGTGACAGAGTGACAGAATGTGAGAACAAAAGAGAGAGAGAGTAGGTGAGGGTGGGTTGCACCAGGGCCTCTTGATGCTACAAAATATTTCCAGATGCATGTGCCACTTTGTGCATCTTTCTTTAGAGAATTGCACTGTGGCCAGCAGGCTTTATAAGAAAGCAACTTTAACCACTAAACAACCTCCCTGGACTTCATTATTTTTGTTTTTTTTTTTTTTTGAAATTTGAGAACATGGTCAAATTTATGAAAGATTTAGGAAAACAACCAGATGCTATGTTACAACAATGTATTGCACATTTGCATACTGGGTTTATAAATGTAAAGCAACATGTGTGTGCAAAATGTTACACTCAGAGGTTGCCTCTATGAATTCTGTACTCATGTTCATAGAAAATATATAAGGGCCAGTATTAAGTTGATGAGTTAATTAGATTATTAGGTCTATTTCTAGCATTTGAGCAAGTATATTGGTAACATACCATCCATTTGAGAATTAGAATGCCTAGTAATTAGCCCTGAACATTTTGATACTTCAAGGTTTAAAATGCAAGGCGAATTTGTTGTACTTAGTCAAATCCTATGTTAAGTCAAAGGCAAATACAAGTATATATATATATATATATATATATAGTATGGCCTATATATCTATATCCTAAATTTCTTGGACTAAAGAAAATTTTACACAATGACATATATTTATACACAATTAACTGTAAATCATTGTGTAGTATAATGCCCACTGTATTATGCAGGGTTCTATAGAGGAGCAGAGACAGTACAATGAGTATATATTATAAAAGAGATTTAAAACTAAATGTGTATTCACCATAGTCTAAAAGTGGCTGTCTGTAGGCTGGAGAGCCCGAGACCCCAGTAGCTTCTCAGTCCAAGAGACTAGATGCCTTAGAAGTCCCAATCTGTCCCTGGAGGCCAGGAGGAATCTTGGAGAGCTGCAAGTTTTAAGTCTACAATTAAAGATTGAAATTATAATGTCAGCAAAGGACAGCAGCAACAGGGTAGATGCAAACACTAGGGGAGAGCAAAGGCAGGCAGGGAAAAGAAGGGTTGCTTTCCCCTGGAATCCCTTTATCTATAGGTCATCACCAAAAGGGCTGCCTACGGTCTCTGTTGAATGCCTTTTGGCTTTCACAGGTACACCCAAGATTGACAACAGAAATTAACCTCCCAACTAACATAAAGAACAAATATTAAATTGGGATCACAAAAGAGGAGCATATGATACTGTTGAACATAAAAAGAGTTTCTTAGAAATGGTATTTCACTTGGACTTTGAAGGACAATTTAGTTTTTAAAATTGGACATACAAGTGTGTGTGCTTTTGAAGAGCAGGCAGAGCTGTTGGGATTCCTGCTTCCTTCCATTGTGAAGGATGTGAGGAAGGAGAGCACTTCAGTCTGAAAATACAGAAGAGGGCGAATTGGAGATAGGATAATTGAGGATGTCATTCTAGGAAAGTATAATACACTTGCTATGACCACAAAAAGAGATTTGTGAAAATGATTCACCTTGTTGGGCCAGAGATAATGTTTAAATGGTCTCACAAGTTGATTGTATTTATTAGGGTAAGTAAGTTCTTTGACGTTTTTGCTATGATAAGTGTACATAAATTAAAATGCTTTATTTTAACTATTTTTACAAATACAATTCAGTGATACTAGCTATCCATGATGACTATTTGTGAAGTGGATAATTAGCAATTTTTTGTGAACAGTTTTTAAAAATACTTTGACTATTTCTCCTCGTTTGTCTTTTTTTTTTTTTTCTTATAGACACCCAAATCTCTTTTACTGGGTGGGCCTGAAGTTCTCAATGCAGAGTTTGTTGATTGGTGCTGTTGCCTATGTCCTGAGGTTTCATCACATCTGGAAGCTTTGGAGGGCTGAAGAAGTGCTTAATGCACAGTCAGTCTTATTCATGACATTTCTTTAATTTGTAAGATATCATAACATATATTAGAGAAAATTCAATATCAAAAGCTTTTTGAGGTAAGAACTTAGAATCCATATCACTCTAATCTCAGGCTGGTCTCCAACTCACAGAGATTCTCCTACCTCTGCCTCCTGAATGCTCTGATTAAAGACATATGCCACTATGTTTCTTGTTATCACAAACAAGCTATTCAACCTATTTGAGTTGATTTCCTCACTCTTAAACTTAGAAAGCAGACTGTGTAAAGGCTAGTTTGATACTTATAAACCTGTGTAGTCATTCAGGTTCCCAAGCTTAGAAGAGCCCTGCACTTGCATTAACTCCACTTTAAAAATCCCAATAACTTTCAATAATCTCACATTTTCATTTTGAAGTCGTTTATAAAATAGTATGGTTGGTTCTATGTGGAAATAACATAATATTTATGATTAAATGAGCTTAGAAAGTCTCTAAATGTATCTTCTTTGCCACATGGAAAAGCAAACTTTCCAAGGAAAGAAGTAAAGATAAATGAAAAAAGCAGAGAAAGTCATCTCTCACACCTCCACTCCCACACATTCGGCACTATACTTAGGACTGAAATTGCATCACTTTGATTGCACACAGATAAAAGTGGAGCATTTTGATTTACCAACCCAAGAGTTTTCTTTTGACGCAATATCTTTAAACAGCAATACAGTTATGACAGGTTGGATTACAGCATTTATCACTTTTCCAAGAGTTTTAGATTTTATACACTTTCTCCCTTTCAGAAAGATCTATGCTAGACATCTCAGATATGACATAAATACATTTTATTGTTTTCTGGAGTGTGTGATGTCACCTAATAATTGCTGGTAAATATATTTTTTCCTAGTGGGAAAACTTCAGTGGTCTTATGGTCACCAAAGATTTACCTCTTTCCAGAACAAAAATTGAACAGTCATAAATTCTCAAGAAAATAAGTATTCTATCGTTTAGAAGAAAACTTCTGATATTTGTACCTCAGAATTTGGTAGTTAACAGAAAAACACTAAATCAATATGCTAATGAGTAAATAATAGCTTCTGCATGCATTAGTTAGCAGAGAATTATCATGAGTTTCTGCTTCTGTTAATACAAAAGAATTTGCTACAACAAACCCATTATTTTGAATTTTGTAAATTTCTCTCCATATTTCTGTAGTCACAGTGTTTTGAATGAGTCAGTTCTAAAAATATTCACAGATATATTTCTACCAACTAATTTTTCTTCTGACATTTTCACAATTTTCATCATCTATTTGCTTCTTTCTTTAAAAACTTAACAAAACATATAGGATAATATGGTGAAAGTTCTCATAATCCTTCACCTTTCATTGTAATCCCTAGAATATATGGCTATCTTGATTCTTCCTTAGTGAACTATGATTTCCCATTGAAAAGAATGACTCTGCTTATTGCTACAATAACTTGCTGGGTACTGCTTTTATGTTGTATTTCACCTGAAATACTAAACTAATGAAAAATGTATCAAAAGAGTCTGCTGTTCAGAAGTTCACTGTCTAGCTGAAACATACAGAAAAATGTCAAAAAGTGTTCATCCATGCATGATTGCACTGCACTTCCAAGCATATGCCTCACTTTTTCCCAATTTCAAGTAATAATTGCATTTCTTGTGTACAAATGTAATGACCTCAAAGAATAGTTATATTTAGTCCATTATTTTAAAAGTCTTTAATTTAAGAAAGTATTTGATTATCCTGTAGTGAATCTCAGGAATTGTCAAGCCTTACCATTTATCCAAGTCTCCCAACCATTATTTTATTCCCATTTGCATTGGTAGAATTTTATTCAAAGTTATTGATAAATATACAAAGCAGACATAAAACTTTCAAAACTCAATTTTCATATTATATCATTTTATATAAATACAAGGTTTTATGGGCCATGGAGTATATAAAACATAAAATTCCATGTAGTTAGATAGGAAATAAATTGCTTATTTTAGTGTTATTTTATCATTTAGATGATTTTCTATCATTTGAAAAAGGTTTACACGTCTAAAGAGCTGAATAAGTAAAACAATAATAACCAGTCTGGTTGAGAACTCTGGACTTCTATGAGTAGAGAGAAGAAATAAGTATGTAAAAGTAAAACTGTAATAATTGCAGGGATGTTGATTTTATAACCTACAAGAGTAACCTCTTTTTGAATTTTAATTCCTAAATAAATCAACTATAGAAAGAAAGCTCAGTTAAAAGCAGCTGCATTTCTTATCATGTGAAAATATGGAAATGACTCATTTGCATTAAAATATGAATTACTACTGAGTTTACTTGTAAAGGTTTACTTAGGGTAGCTTATAGGCAAGAGACTCTATAGCCAAGACTGAGTAATTCCTAAAGAACAGAGATTTCTTCTCACAATTCATGAGGCTGAAGTGCAAGGTCCACTTTCTGTAAGAACCCTCTTACTGCATCCCCTGGCAGCAAGTGAGCAGGCCAAAAGGCACATGGGAGAAAACAAGAAGGAAAGAAAGTGTGGATCATTCTAGCAAGACCAGTCTAGTCATAGCAGACCTCTGTGAGAGTACTCTAATGTAACAATAACCACAAGAATTCATTCTTGAAGAAGGATATCATGACCTAGTTATTTCTCATGAGGTTTCATCTCCCCACATGGTTGCACTAGCAATTGAGTCCTGACAACTGAATTCTGGGGGGACACATCCAGATTATAGAAACCTGATTCTTTTAGCTATCATCAGATGGGAAAGCATATCTAAGCTTGTCAGAGAAACATAGCATGGTAAGATTTACATTTGGAGGTCCCTTTCCTATGTCTCTGTATACCAGGATAAGTGAGATAGAAGGGTGCAGGGAATATGTCAGTGACTATGTGTGGGAGTTTTCCCAAAGAAATGCACGTGTTTGGAAAGGGAAGCCTCTGGGAAGGCTTGCATTTTTTTTCCATATACTGGCTAACATTCAGAAAGAAGAAAGGGGATGAGACTCTTAAGCTGTCTGGATTTATATTCATATTTGTATTTATGCTGGTAATTTTAGAAATGTTCTGATTCTAAGATGTAATATAATTAACTTTATATTCAATATTAGATTCTGTGAGTACTATAGATTAATCATATTTATAAGTTTATTTTATTAGATTTATGAGCCATTTATATATGCAGGAAGTTTGTTATTTGAACTAGACAATTGGCATAACTTAGAGGGTAGGTGAAAATATTACATTTATAAATATAACTTAAAATTTATAATAACACTTGAAATCAAACATATATTATGTAGATGCCTTTGAAACTCTCAGCTGTTTTATAAATGTATCAAAACTTAAAAAGTAAAATTATAACATTGATAAATTGAAAACCAATTCTTCAAAGATAAAATATTTTCTTTATGCAGTATTTTATAAATATAACATAATCTTTGAGTACATAAAATCTCCGCAACAAAGAATATGGATAACCGGGTGTTTAAGAAGCCACCAATATGAAAACAGATTCCAAAGTACAAGGCAGCAGATGGAAAGGCACTTGGAACAGAGTGACACATTAAAGGAACTGTGTATGAAATCCTTATAGGGCTAAGACAAAACACTTCATTATCAACAAAAAAAAAAAAAAAAAAAAATCAAAGCATTGTAGAAAACAAAAGAATCCTCAGAACAAAAACCATCTCTCAGAATTTCAACAAGATAAATGAGGTGTTTCTAAACCAAGAATTGAAATAGGTAGTCTTCCAAATGAAAAACAAATGGCAAAAAATAAGAAACAAGAAAATGCATGTGTATAAGTGAACATTGGCCGATGCAGAGCATCAGCAACAGCAGCAGGTGAAGACTGAGGCAGGTTTACCAATACAGACAAGTATTGATGGTAACCCAACACAGCACCCATAACAAATATTAAACATATTTCTTGAGCTGGAGAGGTGGCTTAATGCTTAAGGTGCTTGCCTGCAAAGCCAAAGGGCTCAGATTCAATTCCCCAAGAGCCACATAAGCCAGATGCACAAGGTGGCACATATGTCTGGAGTTTGTTTGCAGTAGGTAGAGGCTCTGGTACACCCATTCTCTCTCTCTCTCTCTCTCTCTCTCTCTCTCTCTCTCTCTCTCTCTCCCTCCCTACCTCCCTCCCTCTCAAATAAATAAATAAAAATAAAGTATAAAAGTGTTTATTTTACTATGCTTCTTTTTAAGTCCATTGTTGTGCTCTTCTAGAACCATGTCTACTGTTATCTACTGCAAGTTGTCTGCCCTCACTTCTTTGTATGCATCATAATCTTTGGCTAAAATCTGAGCATTTTGAATGTCATATTGTGTTATCTCTTGATATCATTTTCCTCCCCATCATTGTGTTTTGTTTTCGTTGTTTATGCTGGGTGATGGTGATTAGCTTACATAGTTATTTTCTAACCATTTCTGTGAAAAGAATATTCATTGTTACAGGTTTTTCCTGACCCCCAATTTAGGTATTTTATTATGCTTCTTTTTAATGAAGGTATTACATGAGCTGTCCTAAACATAGGGGAATATATGATGGATACTATAAGCAAAGAGGTAAAGGATATCAGGAGAATGCTCTCAATAAGTAACAAATGTCAACAAAGAGATATGCATTATAAACGAAACCGTACAGGAATTTTATAGTAAAAATACACAACAAGCATGAAACAGCGTAGTTTCAAATGGTAGCATATATATCTGGACTTCATTTGCAGTGGCTAAAGGCCTTGGTGCACCATTCTCCTAAATAAATAAATAAATAAATAAATAAATAAATAAATAAATAAATAAATTTTAAAATTACCCAATTTGAAGATATTAAAAGAAGAATAAAGAAAAATAAGCTGTGGGACAACATCAAACACAGCAAAAAAAAAAAAAAATGGATAATTAGAGTAACAGAAAAGAAAAGAGGGAGAAAAAGGAGAAAATAATACTTGAAGACCTAATGGTAGGAAACTTGTTATACCTGATGAACTACAGGTATGTACATACTGAAGCTCATCAAATTTCAAGAAGAATAAACATAAAAGTAATCACACCAATACACGTAATCAAGCTGCCAAAATATGTATCCAAAGGGAGAGTCTTAATGGCAATACCAGAGGAGATCACTAGATACAGAATCCTGGGTAAACTTCACCACCAACTTCTCACTAATAACCCCAGAGGACAGAAGGTAGACGGTGTCATACATTTTAAGTGCTAAAGGGGGAGGGGGAAGCTTACTAGTCAAAAATTCTATAGCTAACAACCTGTTTCAAAAATGAGGAAACAGGGCTGGAGGGATTGCTTAGTGGTTAAGGCATTTGCTTGTGAAGCCTAGGGACCCAGGTTTGATTCTTCAGTACCCACACAAGCCAGATGCACAGGGTAGCACATGTGTCTGGAGATCATTTGCAGTGGCTAGAGGCCCTGGTGCATCCATTCTCCCCCCCCCCTCTCTCTCTCTGTCTCTCTCTCTCAATCCTCTCTCTTCCTCTGCCTTGGTATCTTTCTCAAATAAGTAAAAAAAAAATTTTTAAATTACAAAACAACTATTTCATAAACAAAGCAAAACTAAGGTATATAAGAATAAACACATTTGCCTTGAACTCTGATTATGTCCCCCAAGTCTGCATAGATAATGGTGTACCTGGGCTCTCCCAGCCATCTTCCAGGCCTTGGGCTTCACATATTGAAGTTCTATTTGAATAGACCCGATCTTGATTTGCTGACAGAATAAAGCCTTATGTCTCTAATCATTTTACACTGATAAATGTATATGTTATTTGTGGCTAGTACTTATACAGTTTTCAGGATTCCTGATTAGAGAAAACATCTTAAATTGGATTGAAAATATAAATTTATAACAGAAATATATCCTTTGCAGAAAATGTACAAGAGTATTTAATGGAGAAGTGGAAGCAAAGCTCTTGACAAAGCCTACCTTAACATAGTGTGAATCTATTGCATTGTACCTGAAATCCTGGTTATGAGACACACATAAGCACTCTCAAATTAACTCACTCAAAACCTGACAGGTGACCAGGACATCCTCCTTTGTAATGTCATGTCTAAACTTTATTGTTTTCCTTTAATTTAATGCCATTATTTCAAACTGACAAATTTCAACTTAAGTTATATAAAAAATTTTCAGTATATTAGGGAACTAAATAACATGGACCTTTCTCTGATGCCATCTATATTTTACACAAAACACAGTGAAATCAGTCTGCGGTATCCAACTCTCATTATCTTGTCTTGACTTCTCCTATAAAGCCCCCATCATGTCTAACTCTTTACTAATGCTCATACTTTAAAACAAAATACCACTGTGGGCACTAAAAGCCATTAAGTATAAAATGTCTTTGAAGAATGACAAGGTGATTGGTTAGCTTAGGTTCAAATTTTTGTCCATTGGAACCACCATTTTGCCCTGCCAAGACTCTATAATCTTGTTTCTAAAATACTCCTAAATGCAGTCTCTATATCTGTACTATCTTCAAATTTGTATTACAGGATGTCCTTCTTGTGGCAGCTTGCAATTTTTCCAGCAATATAAAGGGCTCAAAGCCCATTCCCTAACATATAATTTTAATGAAATATAAAAAGGAGCCAATCAATAATATAGCAAGTTCTTTAACAAGTGAATTTAGTAGTAATTTTAAAAGTTTGATGAATAAACTTCCTTAGTACTATAAATCACAGATGTGTTTGCATTGTATCTGTTTTGTCTTGTAGGGATATTGGTTTTCATACCAATTCTTACTTCGGGTTTCAACCTATTCTGCATTAATTCCATTAATCTTATATTGCTGAAATTTATCAAAAGTTTAAATCTTATCCTGAATTTTTTTAAGAAAAGAGTTTTTTTTCTTCCCCAAAATTCAGTGGAAACATCCCCCTTCTATCAAACACATTCAACGACTAGTTGAGCAAATATTCTTTTCATTATTAATTGTCTTGTTTGCATTTTGCTCTGACTTTTAACAACATCTATGATTCTGACATCTGGTGCTGTCAGTGTATCTGGAAATGGTACAGAAAAAGTAGCTTCTAGAGAAAAAAAAAAACATATAGGCATATTATTTGCCCTTTTGTAAGTGTTAGGCACTGATCCTTTCCAAAACTAAATAACCTTTTCACTAGTCCCATTTTAACAGAGTTCTTTCTTTTATTAAAGAAAAAGTAATGTCAAATTCCTGCAATCATTAAAGAACATAGAGAACATGTATTTATTAGCAATAATTTCCTATTATCAGAACATAAAATGTAAATTAGCTTAGAAAATTATCTATATTTACTTTTTATGTTCAATGACTATTAAATTACTCACAGGTATATACATTAATAAAATCTACATTCAAATTTTGTGAGAGTGTTTTGATAGAATATCAAACAATTCTTTGCTAAGATGACTCATCTATAACACTTCCCTCAAGTCATTTAAAATAAAGTTAAAACATTTGGAAAATAGAGATACCTTAGAAAATAAGTCTTTAATTCTGCAAAATCAACACAAATACAGAAGTACGGATGAAACTTGGGTAAAAAAAAAAATCATGTGAGAGCATTTCAGGAAATGAAAAGTATTACTGCCATTCTAAACAGAAAGGCATTTATGGAAAGTTGAATTCTTGTAAAATAAAAGGACTTAGATGAGATTCTAGTTTTCCAGGAACACTTAGAGTCACATGCTCACCTATGATGTATAGGTACACTGTGAGGTCAGTACCCATAAGAATCAGTTCAACACACTTCTCCAACTATAATGTAAGAATTAGGAAGCTCATGTAATCACTGTTAAAGCTCTTAACAGGACTAAGAAGCTGAGTTCTGTCGTGGCCACTGATAAAAGTGCCTTTTTAAAATTTTATTTATGAGATGCTGGAGAGACAGGAGAGAGAATTGGCCCTCCAGGGCCTCAGCCACTGTAATTGAACTCCAGACACTTGCACTACCTAGTGGGCATGTGTGACCTTATGCATGTCTCACTTTTGCATCGGGCTTAATGTGTTATCTGGAGAGAGATAGAACATGGATCCCTAGGCTTCACAGGTAAGCACCTTAACTACAAATCCACCTTTCCAGCTCCAGCAAATTACCTTTCTTTACTTACAAAACTGAAGATGGGAAAACAACCAAAATATTCGTGTTCAATCCGCATGTTAAATGTTATTAACATTGATACATGTAAATAAATTTACTTACTGTAAAACTTTTTTAACAGTTCTAGTACATGTTACGATAGCAGCAATGAAGAAGTATAAAATCAGGTCTCAGCTTATTTCTGTCTTCCCAAATCCACAAGCCTAGCTCCACGGGAATCAGAGAATTCTAGTTCTAACTTTCTAGTTGTAGAAGTCAGAAATTTACAAGAGAACAAAACATAGTATTAAAGCTTGTCAAAGACCAACATGTATCTGGCTTGAAGAAGAACAGTCCTTAGAATATTTGCTTTTAAACCAACTGTACCAAACAGCTAGCCATGTTATAGTTAGAAAGCATTTTAACAGATTAAAGAAGTTTTCTGTTAAATGTAAATATCATGAGCATAAAACTAAGGTGCTATAGTCAAACAGAACTCAACTAAAAAGCTCATTTAAGTAGATTTTTTCCCTTAAAATTCAAACTGTGTTTTATAAGTGAGGCTGGAGCAAAGTTAATTCAACTTATTTAACATCACATACATATCCAAATTTTTAGGAGATTCACTAAGTTATTTCTAATACACTGAAGTACAAGATTTCTAAATAAGTTAAAATGATAATTAGAAATATAGTTATAATTTAGCAATTATTAAACTAGGGATGTAAGCATTTAAGAAAATTATTTTTGCAATAACAAGTATTATAATATATTTTCTAATTCAATGAGGGATGGGTAAGTTGAAGATAAATTGAATAGGTAACCCCTTTTCTACCCATCTGAAATTCAGAACTAAGGATATAATTAGGAGTAAGACCAAGCATAGCATCATCACCAAAATTGTTTTGGTGAATATAATTCAATTATGGGGATAAGTTCACTAGGCTTTCTTGTCCCAGAGATTTAGACCTTAACAGAATCACTTCAATGGAAAGTTGTATTCATATTTATGCAAGACCCATTGTCCTCTGTGGCTGCAGAAAAAGAAACAGAATTCCCAATGTTAATAACTGTCATCTCCACAGGCAGAAAAATTAAGACCACTCTTGTTGCCCTGTAAACAGGTGTCTCAAACTTCCCTCTGGATTGAGTGAACTGTGGGACAAAAATCTGGCCATGTATGCTGAGGAAGTACCAATTGATAAATCATCTTCTCACAATGGGAGATGAGGTTTTGATCTTTGAACAAAGTCTTTAATTATAGCATGTAGTATATGCAATGATTAAGATCAATATGCAATTTAAAGAAATTAAGGAACTAGCCTATTCTAGAAAATTGTGTTAAGGATTTAAGAAATTATTAGAAATGTTACAGATTTTATGGGTGTGGTGACATATACCTTTAATCCCAGCTAATCCCAGCACTCAGGAAGCAGAAATAGGAGGATAATCATGAGTCCCAGGCCACCCTGAGACTAATTCCAAAAAAAGAAAGAAAGAAAAAAGAAATGTTACAAACTTTTACAATTTACTTGGAACAGTTACCCTGTGTTCTCAAGTATCTTATACAATATTAAATTCCTAATACTTGATGCTAGCTCCATCCTTCCTGGGAATCAGAACTATATCCAGCCAATTCATAAAAATAAATTGATGTTGAATAATAGGTATCTTTTAGGGTTATGTTAGGAAATATTTATTTTTAAAAATCACTAGATTGGGTAGTAGGTAATTAGCAGACCTCTGCTTAATGTAGAAACCTATCTTTTTAAAAATTTTTTTGTTTATTTTTATTTATTTGAGAGTGACAGAGACAAAGAGGCAGAGAGAGAGAGAGAGAGAGAGAGAGAGAGAGAGAGAGAGGAAAATATGGGCGTGCCAGGGCCTCCAGCCACTGCAAACAAACTCCAGACGCATGCGCCCCTTGTGCATCTGGCTAACGTGGGTCCTGCAGAGTCGAGCCTCGAACTGGGGTCCTTAGGCTCCACAGGGAAGCTCTTAACCACTAAGCCATCTCTCTAGTCCTGAAATCTATCTCTTAAAATAGCTGAAAACTTGGTACACTTTAGTGTTTCATTTTGCTATTGTAGACACAGAAGACAGCAATAAAAATGACTAAGATACAGGTATAACAATTTAATTGTTATAATCAAAGAAATGGATATGCATCCATGCTAGAAGAAATTGTGAATTTTACAAGTGAATGAAGACAGAAGTGAAATAAAGGTATATTCAACTTCAGTAGGCTAAGTAAAATTCAATGTTAACTATTTTTTCTGTCTATATATTTTCAAATCTTCAGATATAAAACTCTTCATCCTTAAGTGCATCAATTAACTACTTTTGGAAAGCTATCATGCATAGGAACTAATCAGAAATGAAACAAAATAATGAATGAATTAACTTAAATTGTACCAATCATGAAATATATGAAAATTGGGCTGGAGAGATGGCTTAGCAGTTAAGCGCTTGCCTGTGAAGCCTAAGGACCCCGGTTCGAGGCTCGGTTCCCCAGGTCCCACGTTAGCCAGATGCACGAGGGGGCACACGTGTCTGGAGTTCGTTTGCATAGGCTGGAAGCCCTAGCATGCCCATTCTCTCTCTCTCCCTCTATCTGTCTTTCTCTCTGTGTCTGTCGCTCTCAAATAAATAAATAATTTTTTAAAAAAAAGAAATATATGAAAATTTAAGGAAGGGGAAATCAATGAGATACTGTTGGATATAGGGAGGATAACTGAATGAATGCCTACTATGCTGAATGTTTTCTGGTTATTTTATTTTATTTTTACGTTAATGTGGATACATTTTTGTATCTCTACTGCTCTAAAGAAGAAACAGGGGCAGAAATGTTAAGTAAGTAATAGTTAAATTTAAATCTAAAATTAAACTTTCTGGATCAATATCCTAACTTTGTTCTGTATTAATTGTATCTATTTAGGAAAAACAAATTATGTGTAAGCTAGCCACACTTCCTTCATTTGGACAAAGTAATGAAAATTATGATATATTTTACTAATTTGTTATGAAGGGTAAATATTATCATTCCTAATACAGTGATAATGAGTAACTAATAAATTTGTTTTGTTGTGCTAATTTTTCCCGAGCAGATATGAGCAATTATTGCAGATAGAGCACAGACAACAGATGAAAGTAATGATTACACAAAAGTCAAACTTAGGGAGCCAATGAATTTGTTGCGATATCTTGCAGGAGTAAGGGTGACTAAAAGGCAGCTCTATCACCAAAAAACCCCATGCAGCATAGGTGACAACTCACAAAAACTGCATTCCTATATTTGATAGTACAACTTAATGGAAGCTTGGCAGTTTTTTTTACATCTTATTTAACCTTGGGGAGGGACCTGTGATTCTTGTAAATTTCATGAATTTCCTGAGCCTTCTGAGATTTTTATATCTTGAATGGCATTTAGTATTGAGTAATAAGGAGCTTTAGAAAAAAAAAACCCTATATTTTAGGGCTGGAGAAAGCAGTTAAGTGCTTGTCTGTGAAGCCTAAGGACCCAGGTTCGATTCACCAGGCCCACATAAGCCAGATGCACAAGGTGGCACATGCATCTGAAGTTCGTTCACAGTGGCTGGAGGCCCTGGCATGCCCATTCTCTCTCTTTATTTCTCTGTATTTGCCTATTTATCTGTCCCTTTCTCTTTAATAAGTAAATAAAACAATTTTTTAAAGAATTCAACTATATTTTAACTTGGAACTTCTCAAGTAGCCTCCCTCCAGGATGAAATGTTTCATTTTGAGAAGAAATTGATATGTAACACTGCACTCCTTCCTCCAACTCTTACATCTTTCTCACCCCATTTTCCACAATGTTCTCTGAGCCTTGGAAGCATTGATAAAAATGTTAGGCCATAGCTGAGCATGGTGACACACACCTTTAATCCTAGCACTTTGGAGGCAGAGGTCGGAGGATCACCATGAGTTCAAGGCCACCCTGTGAATACAGGGTGAGTTCCTAGTCAGCCTGTGCTAGAGTGAGACCCTACCTCAAAAAAAAAAAAAAAAAAATTAGGCCATTATGCCATAGCAAGAGGCACTTGAGTTTCTATAGTACATTTCCTATTGCAAAAAATAAAAATAAAAAGTAAAGTTTCCTTTCTATGGTCAGTTTTGGCTGACAGCAACAGCGAGTTATGGGCATAAGTGTAAATGCCTAGATGGAAATTTGGCAGGAAAGTTATGTCCATTTACCAAAGCCCTTCTTAGACCAAGGTTTCAAATTCTTCCACATTCCTCCCTCAAGTCAGTTAAAATTGACCAAAGACACACAGTCAGTCAGCTTTCTAGCATAACTGACCCCACTCCTCTGGTACCAATTTATTGTTGCAATCAGCTTCATGTTTCTGGCAGAAAACACCTAACCAAGAGCATTTGTAGGAAGAAGGGGTTTATTTTGGCTTATAGACTTGAAGCAAAGCTCCATGATGGCAGGGGAAATGATGACATGAACAGAGGGTATACATGACTTCCTGGCCAACATCAGGTGGACAATAGCAGCAGAAGAATGTGCCAAATACTGGCAAGGAGTATCTGGCTATAATAGCCACAAACCTGCTCCCAACAATACATCACCCCCAGGAGGCTCCAATTCTCAAATTGCCACCAGATGGAGACCTAGTAATCAGAACATATATGTTTATAGGGGGACCTGCATCAAACCACCACACCTTGTTGAGACTTCTCTCCTCTATACTTCTCCAGTTTATGGAGCCTTTGTTTCAAGGAGAGATGGGTGGGTGTATTACTAACTGTCCTCATGTCACACGGTCTGTCTTAAAAGTCCTTTCCAATTCCATCAGTTCAGAGACAGAATATTCCCATCATGGTCTCCTGAAATGAACCATTATTAAGACCTTTTCCTTTCTATTTAAGGTTGGATTGGTGAGGTATCCACTATTACCTTCACCTTGTTAGCTTATTTTGTTGTTGTTTATTTTTATTTATTTATTTGAGAGTGACAAACAGAGAGAAGCAGAGAGAGAGAGAGAATGGACGTGCCAGGGCTGCCAGCCACTGCAAATGAACTCCAGATGCGTGCGCCCCCTTGTGCATCTGGCTAACGTGGGTCCTGGGGAATCAAGCCTCAAACCGGGGTCCTTAGGCTTCACAGGCAAGCGCTTAACCGCTAAGCCATCTCTCCAGCCCCCTTAGCTATTTAGTCTAATTTAATTGTGAAATCAGTGGCCAATGCAGAGGTAGCAAGATGAATGACTGTATCTTCTGGTAATTCTTCATTATACAAGCAAGTTCCTTCTGAGAAGCTATCTTGGCTTCGGATGCATAATTAATTATTGATACCAACGGCCATACAACCTCTATGGTGGCTTTATGGCAATTGGACTCCATATGTGCTATACTTAGGAACTTCAGTGTTTGCTCTAGACCTTCAGCTGTTTTCAGGATGTCCCTATAGCAGACCTCAGTTTTCAAGTAGTTGTGCCACTTCATAGCACTTAGAGGAAGACTGCCACTTTATCAGTCTTCTTATTGATAGTCAATGTCCAGAGTTATTGGGTTTGATGGCCTATCATATCACCCATCCTATGGTACATACAACCACCACTATAGCAAGGAGACACACTATCCCATAACACCTAGAGGAAAGTTGACATATTCAGGTTGCCCCTACACATGATCCACACTCACATGGACTAATCTCATTTACATGCCTTGGCACCCACTACAGTGGCCATGCAACCACTCCTTCCAAACTTATCTTTTGTTCTGTTGTCCCTTCTTCAGGCACTATTTGTGCTTATTTATTTTTCTTGGAGAGATATTAGTGAACATCCTATCCACTTCAGATAGAGCACAGGTAACCAAACAAAGTAACACAAGATGGGTAACAAATGACCAAAGGTGTATCACTGGAGCTCACAACACAATTTTCAGGTCATGTGGTTGACAGGATTCTCTTTTAAGCAATTTCTAATTTTTATATAACTGTGTGAATCATTTACATCTTAGGAACTTTCCGAGTCTTGTAAGGTGTTTACATCTATAGACTTAAAGAGCTTTGGAACACTCTCAGTCTTCACAAGTCCATGTTTCGATTTGGATCTTCCTTACAAGCCTCTCTTCAGTATGAAAAGCTTAATTTCTAAGGAAATTGCTCCAATAGAGTTGTCACTACTATTATTATTAGCAGAGTTTATGCAGCCAGTAAATCTGCAAAACTTCTTTTGCCACTATTGCTGTTCTGAAGGAGAAGCAGGAAACAGATAGTTTTTTATAGGCAGCCAGCTAGGGACAAGGCCCAAAAAGAACGAAAAGATACCACCTTGCTAGCAGTACTAGAACCAGCATCTGATTCTGTCTCATCCAAGATGGTTGTAAGTAACACTCCTAGCAGCAACTTCCCACTTCCTACCCAGCTCAGTACACCTGGGTGGGCTGACACCTCCTGAAGCAGCCCCCTGAGTCTATGAAACAATCAGGTTTCTCCCTCATATATCTGAGTCTGATGGCAATGCTCATCCTCATTGGATATCTGACCCACATAAATAGCCCCGCCATGTGTGTAATCTCTCTCTTTCTCATCCCTGGCACCAGACTCTTCTGGTCCTTGCTTTGGTAAACTCTTGGCCATTCTCACCAGGCTGGAAAGTGGGATGAGGATTTCTCAGTTGCTTGGGTATGTTCCTGCTTGTTTCCTGCATGTATTTTATCCTGGATGCTTTCTTGCTTTGCTACATGTATGGTCTCTTTTTAAGCCCTGAGTCCTTTACTATCCAGTCTCTTAGCTTTCTTCTGTGTGAAGGGCTAAGGCTTCCATTTTCAGGCTTTGCCTCCCTCGTGTGTGTGTGTGTGTGTGTGTGTGTGTGTGTGTGTGTGTGTGTGTCCTTTCCACAGGCTTCTCCCTGGAGACCTCACTATCTCTCCTTTCTCACCTCTCCTTTGGATACAAATTTTTCCTAAAAAAAATACCCTCATAATTTACAACTCCCCTTCTCAGGATCTGTTTTTGTTGTTGTTGTTGTTGTTTTTCGCTCAATTATATACTAACTTGGACAGAGACCCAAAAGTTGGGGTTCATAGGCTTGGTAATTTCTCCCTACTTTCACAAATGTTAAATCAAGTATATAAAGGTTCTTTAGTATTTGCTACATGGTAAATGACCATTGACTATTTCCTGAACTGAATAAATCCATGAGTCACTAAAACATTATCTGAGTGCTCCATCCCACTGCAGTACTCTTCCATCCAGTGAGAGCATAGTGGAGGACACTCTTCCTATTATGGTGTCTACTCTGATAATATCTGACTCTTATTTATTTATTTATTTATTTATTTATTTATTTATTTATTTGAGAGAAAGAAAGAGGCAGGCACAGAGGGAGAGAGAGAGAGAGAGAGAGAGAGAGAGAGAGGATAGAATGGGTGCACCAGGGCCTTCAGCCACTGCAAACAGACTCCAGATGCATGTGCCACCTTGTGTATCTGTCTTACATGGGTCCAGGAGAAGTGAACCGAGGTCCTTTGGTTTTTCAGGCAAACGCTTTAACTGCTAATCCATCTTTCCAACCCAGGAACTGTTTCTTAAATATGAAGTTGTTTTAAGAACACCTCCCCTTTATCTTTGGATTTTAGCTTGAGGCATATCTGAGTTGAAATTGCATATGCTTCTTTAAGTACCACAGCTCCATTAACATGTCCCACAGAATCCCGCAGTGGTGGAGAAAAAATATCATAGATACCTTTAGACTAGGTCATGGTCCTTGGATACTGTCATTTTGTGACTTTGGTGAGATATTCTCCAAAATCCAAATCTTGTTGTAATTAATGTCATAATGAATCATGTGATCAATGTATTAATTATTGTGACTTTCTGCCCTAATATTGATTTTTCATCTACTTTCTTGAAATATGTTTGAACCCTCAAAATGTTAAGCTTATTTAAAATCCCATTTCTGAGCCAACACAATCACTACCTACTAAGAAAGGCTTTGGGACACTTTACTGTGTATCATAAATCCTGTGCATGGGATTTTCTGAAATATCTACTTACTGCCTGCTGTAATGTAAGAAATAAATGAAAAAAACATAAAATATTCTTAGCAATTGCCAATATATATAAATAAATTATTGTTGTAAAAAATAACACTGAAAGGCAAGTCACTGCCTAGTTACAAAGGACCATTTTAAGAAAGTACTTTAGGAAAACATCCAAAACTGCCATAGAAAACTCAAGATGCTGAGAACAGGATTTCTTTTAAATTCAGCAACAGCAAAATTTCTAAGTCCCTCCATGTATCCAGCATTATACAAATTTTGGATGAGCACATAGTAAGTGATGGAAATAAAATGGTGCATATAATGGACTGGACTCCACACTTCTAGTATTATAAGACTGTGGTAGAGAAGTAGAAGAGAAAAATAAAGAAAAGAAATATTATTTCTTCTGCATGGTGAATATGTTTTGACTCCTTTGTAAATCTCTATATAAAAAAATTTAGAAGTGATGTTTTAAGACCATAACATTTTATAAGATATTTCCTAAATTTTCCCTGAAAGGTGTTGAGGTATCACCCATGGGAGAGTCTGAAGGTCATCATAAGAAATGGTGATTTTCTTATGTTGTGCCTGGTTCATGGGACCAAAAGCAGCAGGAAAGCACCAAGACAATGCTCTGAGGAGGTCAACACATCCCTTTCCTCACCTAAGTCTTGTTCAGGGTATTAAAATATTTCATCCTAAACTCTGTGCCCACCCAGTGACTGGCTCAGTAAGAACCAAATTTCTGCTATATTATGATTTTATATATCATTTACATACCTTATATTCATTGGGGATTCTGTTTTTTAATCATATTGGTGAGTTCCAAATTGGCTTCTTGGACCCAATCACCTGAGTCAGAGTTCTAGATTTGCATTGAATTTTCTATTAAGTCAGGACTTATATCATGGACATTATCAATTTAAGAACACATTGACTACCATCCTCGTGATACCAGCTGACTTATGGATACTCTTAGGTCCACAACTACTTCAGCTGGGAAAACTTGCTCCTTCTGAATCAACATCTCCATTATATGTAACTTCTCTTCTCATGCTCCCATCTGACAGAAAACCCTAACCCTAACCCTGTGGATATGGACTCTACCTCTGGTCAGATATTTTACTTATTTTACAGATTGTAAAGTCCATGTTCTCAATGAATCCCTTTTTCTTGTTAGTTATTCCTAGTGCCAGTTTCTCTAGCATCTCCTTTATGATTAACAAAATCTTGAATTTTTGTCAAGAAACCTGAATACAGAAAAAGTGAAGTACTTAATATAGGAATGAATTAGTTCAGGAAATTCCCAGGTTTGTTTTTTCTTATAGCAGCCTTTGACAAATTTCATAAATCTGGGGAAAATAGCATTTAAAAAAATTACAAGTAGGGCTGTAGAGATGGCTTAGCGGTTAAGCACTTGCCTGTGAAGCCTAAGGACCCTGGTTCGAGGTTTGATTCTCCAGGACCCATGTTAGCCAGATGCACAAGGGGCACACACATCTGGAGTTCCTTTGTTGTGGCTGGAAGCCCTGGCGCATCCATTCTCTCTCTCTCTCTTTCTCTCTCTCTCTCTCTCTCTCTCTGCCTCTTTCTCTCTCTGTCGCTCTCAAATAAATAAATAAAAGTGAACAAAAAAAAATTAAAAAAAATACAAGTAGGGCTGGAGAGATGGCTTAGCCATTAAGCCAGTTGTCTGCAAAGCCAGAGGATCCCAGTTGGACTCTCCAGGACCCCACATAAGGCAGATGCACAAGGGGGTGCATGCTTCTGGAGTTCACTTGCAGTGGTTGAAGGCCCTGGAGTGCTCGCTCTCTCTCTATCTCTCTCTTTTTCTCTCTCTCCCCCTCTCCCTCTGCTTCTTTCTCCCTCTGCAAGTAAATAAAAAAATAAAAAAAAATTACAAGTATACCATGTCCTGTACTATGTGATTGGCTAGTAGGACTTATTTAATTCACATGATTTCTGTTTTGTTTGGTTTCCTTGAAAGGCAGGTAAAATAATAAATATTATTGTAGGTATTTGAAACAAATACGAAGGTCATTCATTCATTTTTGTTTCACTTTTAGGGTATGATTGGAGCCATTTAAAAATACTGCCTCCCTGAATCACCGCAGAATGTGATGCTTGTGTATTGAGTTCCATAAGCTGTTTTAAATCAGCAAATGTGATGTTTTGACAATGGTTCCTCTTTGAGGTAACTGCATTTGGTTCATTACCAAAGGATTTCAATTGACACTACTTAAAAATTCAATTTTATATAAGACAATATATAATTCATGGAGAATTAATTTGGAAACTGTTATTTTCTGTGCCCAAGTCTCAAGGTTAAAGCTACTGCTCCCAAGCAGTCTGATTCAATGAGTGCTGCTGTGCATGGTGTATGGCACGCAGTAGACCAATAAAGACAATCTGATTGATCTATCTCGTTATGGACTTGATGGCTTCCAAAGCACTAGCTATAAAATAAGCTAACTGGAAAATCAAAGCTTTAGTGACCTCAGAGGACTCTTCATCACTTACTGCAGTTTAACTCATGTTACTTTAAATGTAGATATCATATGCCCCACACATTTTATATAAAAAAGAAACAGCAAAAATCCTTGTAAATGGCATTTTATTTTCCACCTTTTCAGGCTGAAACATTTGGCTGAGCAAAGAACATTCTAAGTAGCCCCCTTCTCTAAATTCTCACAGCTTCATTTGTGTCTGGTTTTTCAGGGCCTCAAATCTTCATTTCTAGAACTGTTTCCTTTATGTAAATATTCCAAAGAAACCAAATATTCCTCATTATGCAACTCTCTATTTCTCCAGTCAATACATTTAAATGTAAAAATTACCACTAAGATTTCAGTTTGGCAAAAATAATGCACATTTTTTTTCTGTTTATAATTTGTTATCTACAGACAGGCAGATCAAAAAGAACAGGTTAGTGCAATGAGACAGTTGTGCAAGGCTGGTGTTATTTCCAGGAAAGGTAGTTATCACAACAGAAAGCAGTTATTAAATTCTTATAAAGCTGAGTCCATTTTAGCCTACCAGAAAATGAACTTTGTATCATGACTTATTTTCATGTTTCACATTGTTCTTTCATAGAACCCTGACTTTCATCCATCCTTCTCCCAGCTACCCACTGTTGTAATGGCACCCTCTAGTTATCTAACTGCCTTTACTTATGAGTAAAGACCTGGGTGAGTTCCCTCTGTTAAGAGGCTTTCCCATCTCTCTCTTCTATCACTCTTTCAAAGTCTTACACTATGCCCCAACTTAGAAAGATAACCATATCTATTGAAAAATCATGATGCTTAATTGAAGAGATAGCAATAGATGTTGATTATACTTATTATTTAAAAAATTGTTTATTTTATTTATGTATTTGAGAGCAACAGACAGAGAGAGAAAGAGGCAGATAGAGATAGAAAGAGAGCGAATGGGGGCACCACGGTCTCCAGCCGCTGCAAACGAACTCCAGATGTGTGTGACCCCTTGTGCATCTTGCTAACGTGGGTCTTGGAGAATTGAGCCTTGAACTGGGATCCTTAGGCTTCACAGGCAAGCACTTAGCTGCTAAGCCATCTCTTCAGCACAGTGATTATAGTTATTATATCAAATGATGTGATAAATTTATTCTGGGCTATAGAAATGAAAGATGAATGATTCTTCCATCAAAAAAAAAAAAAACCTTACTGGTCAGGGAAATAGTAACAAGAAAATATAAAATGATATTGAGGCTATTAGCCACTACAGTCAGGGGAAGAACAGATTATTCAGACACTAGTAGGCGGCTGACACTAGTGTAGACATCCTAGATGCAGATATAGTAGACGTTAGCAGCTTCTTATATTTGGGGGCAGGGTCTTGCTGAAGCCCAGGATGGTATGGAACTTGTGAGCCTATTACTACAGCTTCTTAAGACTTTGATAGTAGTGGAGTAAAAATCAATTCTGTCAGGTTAACAAAGAAGAAAGATATCACTCCAAATCAACCCGATAAAAAAGGCATGGATGATGAGGGCATGATGCTGGCTTTATATACTCTATTTCCCAAAGCATTCCAAGAGAGACATGTGCTACCTGAGAGTTTGGGAACTTTGTGAAGGATAATCCACACAGGAGAGTCTGAGCTGTAATGTTTGGATTTACTTCTGCATGGATATTGGAGTCAGAATATGTTGCTTTCTATATACCTCTGGCAACCTGTTCTTCAATTATCTTGTCAGTGAAGTAGAAATAATGGAACTTACCTCTTCACATTGACATATATGTGTGTGTGTGTGTGTGTGTGTGTGTGTGTGTGTGTGTGTGTGTGTGTTATTAAATGTAGTTTTAGGTCAGGCTCTGTTTTGTGGTAAATGTTGACTAATTCATCATCATAACTAGTACCATGACCATATTAACCATGTTTATAGTAGAGACACATTAGACACATTAAAGGGAGTTTCCCAGTCAAACATGTTCTAACATATCTTGATTTTGAAACTTGTTTTTAACAGGAGCAACAAAGCTTATTCAGGGTTAGGGAGACATGGTTCAGTGGGCAAAATGCTGTGGCAACAAGCATGAGTACCTGAGTTCAGATTACCAGGACCTTAAAATGCAGGCATTCTGAAGTGTAGTCTCAGCATTTAGGAGGCAAAGGGTATTTCTGGGCTTACTGGCTAGGTAGTCTAGCCAAATCAGTGAGCTCTAGGCTGAGATTAGACCCTGTCTCATAAATAAGGTGGAGGGCTGGAGAGATGGCTTAGTGGTTAAGGTGCTTGCCTGCAAAGACTAGGGTCACATGTTTGACTTTCCAGGTCCCACGTAAGCCAGATACAAAAAGTAATGCAAACATGCAAGGTTGCAAATGCATACAAGGTAGCCCAAACATCTGAATTTCAATAGCACTGGCTATGGGCCCTAGTGCACCAATTCTCTCTCTCTTTCCCTCTGTCTCTTTCGTTCTCACTCTCTCACATATAAAAGACCAGTCTGTTGGTCTTGCCTCAAAGAAAAGGAAAGAAAGAAAGAATAAGGTAGAGACTAATTCTCCAGTGTTGACCTCTGGCCTCCATATGCACACATGCATCTGCACACATACATCTGCATGCATATGCACAGACACACATGCACATGTGTGCACACACACACACACACACAAATTATTTAACTCATTGTATTAGGATGGCCATATATATATATATATATATATATATATATATATATATATATATATATATTTTTTTTTTTTTTACCAGAAACACCTGATACCAGAATTCCAAGCATTATTTGTCACTTCAAATAGTGTCTTCTCAACAAGGAATTCTACTTTACCAAATATAAAACAATCCCTACATTTCCTATTTACTTGCCAGTCCTCCCTAATACCTTGAGTAATCAGCACAGTTGTTTGTAAATTCTTCACCACTATCTTGCTTGATGGTCTGCTAATTCCTTGTTGTGTGATTGGAACGAAGCAGACACATGAATGCCATCCAGCTCAGGATCTCATATGATATTCAGTTGCTTCATTGCATCAAATTTCATTAATTTGTAACACTTAGTTCTTCAGGCTCTTCTTGAATGTTATAATGTTAATATTTCAGAAATCTCTAGATAATAATTTTTTAAAATATCCATCAAATTGATTTGTCCCATGTGTCTTCATGAGACTCCAGCAATGCCACTTTGGTTTGATCAAACACATTTTATGCCATGCTTCTCCACTATGGAATGCTGAGTGGCATTGGATTATCTCATTCCTGATGCTTTTAACTTAGATTATTTAAGTTTGTAACTATAAAAAAAAAAAAAACATGTCCTAGCTCTTCTGTCTGATGTTTTTTTGACATTTTTGTGGGCAGAAATTTTGATAGCATATACAACATTTTGTATATTGTCCCTCTTTGTTCCAGTAGTTTTCACATGGATTGTCAGTCATTTTATGGATAAAGAAGTGATAAATTCTATTATGATGATTGTATAATTATCATTTTCATTTTCCTTTTTGAGATAGCATGTGTTATAGAAAATTCTTCTGGATTTATTTTACTTTGTCTATTTTTTTTTAATAATTAGTTTTGTATTCAGCAAATACAGTCAGTTTGGTACCATTATTAGGCTCATCCATGACCTACCCCATCCCCATTGACCCCTCCTTGTTGAGGTATATGGGTCGTGCATTGTGGAGTTAGCCCACAGTTATGGGTAAGATAAATGTCTCTTCATATCATGACCCAACATGTGGCTGTGACATTTTTTCACCCTCCCTGAGCCATATTGGGTTCATTTTTGGTCTGCTTCAGTGATGAGGTGTTGGGGGCCTCTGAAGCTCTGGCTCTCTGATTTGATAGGAGTTGATTTTTCTCTGTGTTGGTTTCCTTCCCCCTTGTGCTGGTATCCAGTTCATCAGTAAAACAGCACCCTTGCTTGTTTCGCCAATTTTTCTTAGTTTCATCCAGGGCCCTTTTGAAGTATGATAGTGTGGCTCTCTCCTTAGGATCTATATCTATCTGGAGAAAAAAAAAGCATACTCTCCAATGGAGAGTAAGTTAGCACCAGGACAAATGGGATAACCCTTACTTTTTTTATAGGGAATTTAATAGGTGTAGTTCTTCTTGTAGCCCATGATTGATGGTAGCTTAATATTGGAGAGTGGGATAATGTTTGGCTATGGTTCTGACTTGTTTCCCAGATCCAGCTATGGCTCTGGTACCACTGAGGGGATCAGTTAGCCAAATCAAGAGCAGTTGGTTCCCCACCATGGCTGTGTGCCACTATTGCACTTGTGTGGGCATCACAACAGGTTATTTGCTGCTAAGTAGGTTAGACCATGAGTTGCTTGGACAGATACTGGTCATTTTCCCCCAGTTGCCCATGTAGCACCTTCTGGCACTAGACACGCCGACTGTCTGGGGACTGACTCTCTTCTAGCTTCCAGCCATACCATTCCATTTTATGTGTCAACTGCATATGGTGTCATCAGCAGTAGGGTATTACCAGTAACCTTTGGTGGGTCATCAAGTACTCTGACAGAAATCTGCCTCTCTTTTAGGAAACCTTGTAGGTCTCTATGATCAAAAGCTCATTGTGGATGATAGCCCCATGCTGGTACTGGGAGTTCCAGGTCAGTGCCCACTAAGAAAATAAGGAAAAAGATAACTAATATACAAGAGTTAGAGAGAAGGGGGGGGGGAGGAAGATGTAGAAGATTAAGGTTAGCCTTGATCCTACCATCTCCAATGTCTTGTGGTTCAGGTGTTCCCTGTAAGGACCTGGTGAAGGATCAGCCATTTTGTCTGCCTTTTAGGAAGTAAAATTTTATGGTACCATTGCTGTTTGGGTCTAGATTTGTGTTTTCCACCCCAGTGATGCCCTCCCTCCCTTCCCAATCCATCCTAGTGCCTAGTCCATGAGATGCTTGCTGGATATGTAAGGTATCTTGGGTAGATTCAGGTTAGGTGCTGTAATTGAGTGAGACTATGTGGTGATTTTATTTTTGTGTGATTGGGTAAGTTTACTGAGAATGATCTGTTCCAGGTTCAACCATTTTTCCTCAAATTTCATTGAGTCATTTTTTTCTTACTGTTGTATAGAATTCCATTGTGTAGATATACCACATCTTAGTTATCCATTCTTCTACTGATGGACATCTGGGTTGATTCCAGCTCTTAGATATTAGGAATTGAGCCACTACAAATAATGGTTCAGCAAATCTCTTTGGCCTATGGTTTAAATGTGTTATGGTAGATGGCCATAGGGTATAACTAGGTCTGTTAGTATCTCTATAGTAAGCTTTTTCAGGAGTCTCCATATTGCTTTCCAAAATGGTTATACCATCCCCACCAATACTGGATGAGTGTTTCTACTTCTTCACATCCTTTCCAGCATTTATTTTCATTTGATTTTTTGATGCTTTCTATCCTTATTGGGGTAAGGTGGAATCTCATAGTTGTTTTAATTTGCATTTCTCTGATGATTAGGGATGATGAACATTTTCTTATGTATGTGTTTGCCATTTGTGTTTCTTCCTCAGTAAACTGCCTGTTCAGCCCTTTGCCCCATTTTGTGAGTGGGGTGTTAGACTTCTTACTGTTTAGATTTTTGAGTTCTTTGTAGATTCTAGAGATTAGGCCTGCATCAGTTGGATAACCCGCAAATATTTTCTCCCATTCTGTGGGTAATCTCTTCTATTTCATACTGTATGCTTGTCTGTAAAGAAACTCTTCAGCTTAATGTAATCCCATTGGTTGAGTGACTGTTTAAGATCATGAGCCACTGGGGTTTTGTTCAGGAAGTCTTTTTCCATTCCTATATCATGGAAAGTACTTCCTAAATTTTCTTCCAGTAGTATTCAAATTTCTGGTCTTATATTGAGGTCTTTGATCCATTTAGATTTGAGTGTAGTACATAATGAAATGTGCAGATCAAGTTTCAGTTTCCTGCATGTGGTTATCTGGTTTGTCTAGCACCATTTGTTGAAGATGCTGTCTTTTTTCTGGCCTATATTGTTCAGGCCTTTGTCGAATATCCAGTAGCTTTAGTTGCTTGGTCCAAAGTCCGGGTCCTCAAGTCTGTTTCATTGGTCTATACTCCTGTTTTTATGCCAGTACCATGCTGTTTTTATTACTATGGCTTTGTGATATAGCCTTAGATCAGGTATTATAATGCCTCCAGAGGTATTTCTTTTGCTGAGGATGCATTTGGATATGTGAGGCCTTCTGCCTTTCCATATGAAATTTGAGATCATTTTTTCTATCTCTGTGAAGAACACTGTAGGGTTTTTTATTGGAATTGCATTAAATTGTATATTGCCTTTGGTAGGATTCTCATCTTCACAATGTTAATTCTTCCTATCCAGGAGCATGGGAGGCTTTTCCATTCTCTCAAGTCCTATTCATTTTCTTTTTTGAATGATGTTATGTTTTCATTGTATAGATCTTTCACTTCCTTGGTTAACATTATTCATAGGTATTTTTTGTTGCTATTAAAAATGGGACTATGTCCCTTATTTCTTTCTCTCCATCTTTGTCATTTGCATATAGAAAGGCTACTGATTTTTGTGCATTTATTTTGTATCCTGCTACTTTGCTATAGGAGTTAATCACCTTCAGGAGTTTTGGGATGGAGTCTCTTAAGTTTCTTACATATGCAAACATGTCTTCAGCAAATAGAGCTAACTTAACTTCTTCCTTACCAAATTGTATCCCTTTTATTTCCTTCTCCTGTCTTATTGCTTAACCTAGGTATTCCAGTACTATATTGAGAAGCAGAGGTGAGAGTAGACAACCCTGTCTTGTTCCTGATCTTAATGGGAATTCCTCCAGACTCTCCCCATTAAGAATTATTTGGGCCTTAGGGGCTTTGTATATTGCCTTTATCATATTAAGATATGCACCAACTATGCAAATTCTTTCCAATGTTTTGATCATGAAATGATATTGTATATTGTCAAATGCCTTCTCTGCATCTATTGAAATGATCATGTGGTTTTTATGTTTAGCCTTGTTTATATGGTGTATTTCATTCACAGATTTCCTTATGTTGAATCACCCTTGTGTTTCTGGGATGACTCCCACTTGGTCAAGGTGGATAATGCTTTTGATGTGTTGTTGGATTCAGTTTGCAAGGATTTTGTTCAGGATCTTTGCACCTAGGTTCATCATGGGATTAGGCTGGAAATTTTCTTTTTTTGTGGCATCTCTGCCTGGTTTTGGAATTAGGGTGATACTAGCTTAATAAAACTAGTTAGGTAACTTTCCCTGTTCTCCAATTGTGTCACAGTTTGAGGAAGATTGGTTTGAGTTCTTCCATGAAGGTTTGATAGAATGCGGCTGAGAATCCTTCTGGTCCTGGACTCTTCTTTTTGGGGAGGTTTTTTATTATTTTTTCAATCTCCATGATTGCGATGGGTTCATTGAGATGATTAATGTGCTCTGAGTTTAGCTTTGATAGATGGTATACACCCAGGAATTTATCCATCTCCTCCACATTATCCACTTTTGTGGAGTAGAGGTTTTTAAAATAAATCCTGATGATTCTCCCAATTCCACTTATGCCTGTTGTGATCTCTCCTTTTCCATTTTTAGTTTTGTTAATTTGAGGCTTCTCCTTTTTTTTGCTTGATCAAATTGGCCAGAGGTTTGTCAATCTTGTTTAATTTTTCGATAAACCAGCTCTTTGTTTTGTCAGTTTTCATAATTGTTTCCTTGGTTTCCAAGTCATTAATTTCTGCTCTGATTTAAATTATTTCTTTCCTTCTGGAGCTCTTTGGGTTGGATTTTTCTTGTTTTTCCAGTGCCTTTAGGTGGATGTTTGGGTTACTGATTTGGGATCTTTCTGTCTTTTTTTATGAAGGCTTTGAGTGCTGTGAATTTTCCCCTGAGGACTGCCTTCATTGTGTACCATAAGTTTGGTACGATATGTTCTCATTGTCATTCAATTCCAGAAATTTTGCAATTTAATTTTTTATTTAATCCACTATCCATTTATTGTTTAAGAGTGTGCTGTTCAGTTTCCAGGTGCCATTGGGATTCTTGGTGGATCTTTTGTTATTGATTTCTATCAATAAAGCATTGTGATCTGATATCATACAGGGAATTATGGCAATCTTCTTAAGTGTATGGAGGCAGTCTTTGTGACCCAGTATATGGTCTATTTTAGAGAATGTTCACAGGCTGCTGAGAAGAATGTGAATTTGGGATGGAAAGTTCTGTAGATGTCCGTTAGGTCTAAGTGATCTATGGTTTTGTTGAGCTCTCTTGCTTCCTATTGAGTTTCTGTTTGGATGATCTCTCTGTTACTGATGTCTCCACCTATGATGGTGTTGGTGGTTATTTATGTTTTATTGTCAAGTAGGTTTTGTTTTATGAACTGTGGTTTTCCTGTGTTTGGTGTATACAGATTTATAATTGTAATATCCTCTTGATGGATCATTCTCTTGATAACTAGGAAGCGGCCTTTTTGTCTTTTTGGATCTTTTTTTGTTTTGTTTTGTTTTGAAGTCTATTTTATCCGATATTATTACTGGTATGCCAGCTTGTTTCTTATTCCCATTTGCTTGGAATATTGTTTTTCACCCTTTCACCCTGAGGAGGTGTCTGTCTTTAGTGGTGAGGCGGGTTTCTTGAAGGCAACAGATTGAGGGGTCTAATTTTTTGATCCATCCTATTAGCTTGTGTCTCTTGATGGGTGAATTAAGGTCATTAATATTAGGGTAATGACTGTGAAATTTTATTTGATCCCTGCCATATTGTGATAGTAGATATCTGTTGGTGTTTTCATGGACTTTGAAATTTTTTGTGCCTCTTTTGAGTTTGGTTATTGTGATGTGCTTCCTGTAGGCATTTGAGTTTGATTATTTGTTTCTTCTGAGAATTTCCTGAAATACTCTCTATAGGTTTGGTTTTGTGTTCATACAGTTGTAAAGCTGAGTTCTGTCATGGATAGTTTTTCTTTCACCATCTATTATGAGGTATACTTTTGCTGGGTAGAGTCGTTTGGGTTGTAAGCCATAGGTTCTTAGACTTTGGAATGTTTCTTTCCAGGCCCTTCAAACTTTCAGTGTTTCTGTTGATAAGTCTGAAGTAATTCTGATGGGGTTACCTTTGAAAGTGTTGTGCTCTTTTTTCCCTAGCTGCTTTTAGGAGTTTCTCTTTGGTGTCAATGTTTAGAGTCTTAATGACAATATGTCTTGGAGAATTTCTCTGTTGGTACAGTCTATTTGCAGTTCTGTTGAATTCTTGTATCTTGAGGGCCTTTCTTTTAAGTGACTGGGGAAGTTTTTTGCAATTAATTTGTTAAATAATTTCTCCATGCCTTTGGTCTGAATATCTTCTCCTTCTGGTATTCCAATGATCCTGATATTAGGATGTTTAAGTGTATCCCACAATTCCTATGGTTATAGGGCTCAGACTTTGTTCCATTTAGTTCTATTATTGAGTGCAAATTGAATAGGATTACTTGACATTGAAAAACAATGGGTTGTAGTTTTTATTCTACGATGTAAAAGATGTCCTTGTATTTATATACTAGCAATTAATGATGTATCTATTGAACACTGAATTTTTATTTTGTGCCCAAATTATTAACTGATGCATACTTATGATTCTTAGGGATCTTTCTTCTACCCTGATTTTCAATAGTGGTTGCTACCAATGTACTTTTCATCCCAAATAGTGCATGGGATAGTTGACTTAAACTCAACATTTGGAGAATGAGGCCTTCATCTAATATTCAATATCCGTTCCCCAAAATAATAAAATGAACTACGCAGCTTCACCATGATAGAAGACTCCTGAATAAAAGAAGCTACGTGTACAGCTGTAGCTAATTACCAATTCACGGTTCACTTTTGTTAACAACAGACTAATGTTTGCATACCAAGCATTTGTTTTAAATAAATAGCTTTAATAAAAGACAGCAAGCAACACAATGCAGGAGTAATTACAGCTATGTTTGCAAAAGCCACAAATGCAGCATATAATTATCCTAATCTGAAAAATGGAGATAATCTCATATTTTAAGGTTGTTATTAAGAATAATTCTATGATATGAATATTCTGGTACTTGAATAGTTGTCTGAGACTGACTTAATTTTATTGTTATGCTACATTGTGTAACATGTATAGACACAAAGGAAAAAAAAATTCAATGAATAGATCCTTATCTATGAAATAAGACTCAGGAAAACATACTTGATCGTGTATTTATATGTACTTTAAGTGATGTCTTACCAGCAGAAATAAGGATGCTACTACAAGGTCATTGAGTGATGAAATGGTTCAAATCAAGTTAGACTCCACACAAACCATTTCCTTCACACTCCCTCTCTCCTAAACAGATACTTTTTGTTCTGCCATGTTAACACAGAGCTATTGATGGTATTGAAGGAGAATAGGAAATGCTACTTTTCTAAGGCAGTTTCAGCTAGGGATTAAGGCTCAAAGAGAAAAATGAGATGCTACCCCACATGTCACCTCATCCTGACACAAGAATGGAACTCTTAGCAAGAAACAACTTTTTTTTATTAAGACTGATATACAGCACCCTCTGCTGCCCAGAGTCTATCATGTTGCCTAAATAAAGTGGTTCACATGGGCTGGCTCTGAAATCCACTCATGAAATTTCCTAGCCAATAAGGTTTTCCCCTTACATACCAGAATCTGGTGCTATAAAGGCTGTGGCATTCCATCGCCTCCCTCTCTTCTCTTCTGGAAAGACCCAAGGTGTGTGTGGGTCTCTCCAGCTCTTACCCCGTGCTGCTTGGACACATGTAAGTCTAGACTCTACCCCATCCATCAGGGTGGAAGAGGGAGAAAATTTCATTATTTCTGATTTTCCTTTTCTTTAAATAGTTCACTTTTATTTATGAAAGAGAGAGAGGAGAATGTGTGTGTCAGGGGCCTCTAGCTCTGCAACTACTAACACCAGACACATGTACCACCATGTGCATCTGGATTACCTGGGTACTGGGACATCAAACCTGGATTCCTAGGCTTTGCAGGCAAGCACCTTAACCACTCCAGCCCTGCAATTTTTCTTGATTTAAACTTTCCTTCTTGTCTCTGCTTTATAGTTTTTGGTAACTTCTCACTTCTCACTGATCTCTGAATGTACTACATGGGTGATTTCACCAACTCTAGACTTGCTACTTGTGAACTTACTCAAAACTCAGGGTACCTGTGTGTGTAACCCTCTTCATCATTCATTTCTTCTCTGAATTTCTTGGTCTCTACTTTGACACTTTCCCTCTTCAGGAAAGCACATGGTGGATTCCATGTATGTTCTTTCTTAGTCTCTCTCTACATATATCTAAGTTCTACCTTCGACATGCTTACAACTTTTTTCCAGTCTTTCTCTAATGACCTCAATTTCTCTTATATGAACCTTACAAACAATACAGTGTTTTTACATTTGCTACTTTCCATACATTTAGCCTCCCTTACTGGATCCCAAACTCCCTTAAACCCCACTATTTATTTTCCCCTAAATACCTAATAATTCACAATGAATCTTTTTTGAGGCCATCTTTATTCTTTAGTAAAGGTAGGACAAAATCCAAAACTTGGGGTTAATAAATTCTGGAAGCTCTTCCTGAAGCCCAAAATCCAGGATCCATATCATGAGAATGGAGGTGACAGGAAAACTCAATGTGAAGCAATTCCATAATAGATTAACAAAATGAATACTGTATATAATGGGTTATCAAATATCATATAATAATAATCCTTAATGTGTGTTAAATATTCTGATAAAAAGAAAGCAAGACAAATAAATCCAAATTATTGGTAAAAAGCACATGAGTGGGAGTTGTGAAGATGACTCAGCAAATACCTGCTTTCCAAGTATGAAGATTATAGTTTGGAAAACCAGCACCTATGTAAATGCAAGGTGCCTTGTTATAATTTAGCACTTGGGAGCAGAAACATGAACTCCTGGGAGCACAATAGCTAACTAAATTAGCTAAATAGACAAGCTTTGGGTTGAACTGAGAGAACCTCCCTGAGTATATAAAGAGGAGAGTGATCAGAAAAGACAGTCCAATGTCAATTTTGACCTCAACACATATGCACCCACATGCATGTGAATGTGAACACACCTCACTCACAGTCACACAAAGCCTAGAAAAACAAAACATAACCAAACAAATGTTTCTCAGTAGGCAAACAGGAGAAATTCTGGTTCATCCTTACAATAAAATTTCATTCCATAATAACAAAAAATCTTCTTTCTGGGCTGGAGGGATGGCTTAGTGATTAAGGCATTTGCCTGCAAAGCCAAAGGACCCAGGTTCTATTCCCCTGGACCCACGTTAGCCAGATGCACAAGGTAGCACATGCATCTGAATTTCGTTTGCAGTGGCTGGAGGCCCTGGCATGCCCATGCTCTCTCTCTCCTTCTCCCTGTCAAATCAATAAATAAATAAAAATTTTTAAAGTTCTTTGTTTTCATGAAAAGACTAGAAAGACCCTTATAATTAATACTGATAAGTGAAAGAAACCATTCTGAAAAGCCTATATGCTGGTTGACAACAATTATATGACAATTTGATAAAGAAAACCTGTGGTGTGAGTTAAAAGGTTTGTGGTTGCTAGAAGAATGTGAAGCAGCTACAAGGGGTTAAGGTATAGCTGTTGGGGCAGTGAAGCTCTTCTGTATGATGCTGCACAGCCAGATACATATCATGAGAACTTGAGGGTCAGAAATGTAAAATGTGAATAACAGGAACTCAATATGTGAAAAAGAGCACGTGGGTACTTCTTTGTCATTCCCCTCAATGTTTTGCAAATTTAAAGCTGCTCTAAGGATTATTCTATTGATTACACAAATAAACCTAAGGTTAATATTGAAGAAAAAAAATGGGAAAAGAAGATTTTCAACAGCCAGTATGGCAAGTCTGACATTGCTCTGCTATAAAAGGTGAAATTAGTTTAAAACAATTTCTACTGAACCATGCTGAAGCTTTTTATCTAAATTTACATTAAAATATTCCTTTTAAAGTTCCAAAAATGTCAGTGTTTAAACATTGA